>NW_024426886.1:18950-65428 GCF_017311325.1 Ursus maritimus | reverse complement strand
TGGCTGGATGCGGAGAGCGGTTCCCAGCGGAAGGAGCTGGTTGGGGTGCACGCCGCCTCTGTCGTGCTTCTCCCCAAAACAGATGCTGAACGCGATTCTCACTGTTCACCTTTTTTCATAAGAGGGAAATCCTCTTTAGGTCTCTTCCTCTTACTGAAGCTGGGTAATAACGTAGTTCTTTCAAGAAAGCCAAGTGTCTTACTGTGAACGTTTAAAAGCTGGGGGATACTTGTACTTGAGCATTGCTGAGGGAGGAGATGTGAAAGGTTCTCCCAGACACAAACCTCAGCAGATCCACCGGGAAAGGCACCTTCCTCAGCATGCGGAACACGGACTACCTCCTACCCCCAGAAACCCTCTCCTTCCCCTCGATCAGGACAACCCACAACAGCTGGGAGTTACCCCAATTCCTCCGTTCTCCTGCTCCTAATATCTAACTCATCAGCAAATCCTGTGAGCTCCATCTTCAAAATGGACCCAGAATAGGTCTAACCACTCCATCCAAGGCCACCTGTCTGGTCCACAGTGCCTGAGTTCCTGGAAAAGCTTCGTCATTGACCTGCCTTGCCATCTTCAACCCTCTGTCATCTGTTCTCAACACTGTAGCCACGATGGCCTAGTGCAACAGGGTCTCATGGGGTTATAGCCCTGGAATGGCTTTCTGTCACCCTCTGTCACCTCTCTGAGGTCATGTCCTAAGCTGTCCCCTGTGGCCACAGGGCCTTCTTGCTGCTCCTGGACATATCTGGAATTCTCCTGCCCCAGAGCCTTTGCACTTGCTTTCCCTTCTGTTTAGAATGCTCTTGATGTGTTCTCACTCGCCTTCTGAGAAGTCTGAATTGGAGTGACAGGGACAGAAGGTGAGGCTGTGTGTGTTGGGTGAGGCTGGTGGCCCAGAAAAAGGTTTTCTGCCAGCTCTCCACCTGTGCCTCACTTGTCCTCAGCCAGGAACTTGCACACAGCCCTCACCTGTCACAACTCTCACACAGGAGACCCACAGCCACCCCTGGAGCCCACCCTGCCCACACCCTGCTGCAGAATGCATTCAGCTCTCCTCTGGGACCCCTGTCAGCTTTACCCAGACCTGGAACTCCCCCGTCTCCTGCAAAGCTCCCGGATTCCCCCTCTTCTTGCAAAATCACACTGGCGCAAGGCTTTCATGAGAAAGCTATAATGCTAACTAATGAAAGGTTCACACCTACTTTCCCCTTCTGTTGCCTTTCTCTCCTTCTGTCCTACCTGTGCAAACTGTAACATATCAGTGGAACATGAACATGCTCTGAGATCTGAATCTTTCCTTGCAGCTTTCTGAGGACTCCTTATGTGATAAGAAACTAGTGTATCTTACAACAGGGTGTTTTACAACTATCATCTATAGAACAGTACAGCCCAAATCACTACAATTTTACCTCACTCTTCATGAAGCAGAACACTTTTTCCTTTCTTCTTTTACTTAAATTCCAGTTAGTTCACATGCCATGGAATATTCGCTTCAGGGGTAGGATTTAGTGATTCCTCACCTGCATACAGAACCAGGTGCTCATCACAAGAGCCCTCCTAAATACCCCTCACCCATTTAACTCTTCGCATCATGCCCCTGTCCTGCAGCAACACTCAGTTTGTTCTCCAAGGTTGAGTCTATTTCCTTGTTTGCCTCTCTCATCACCCCTCAACTCTGTTCATCTATTTTCTTTCTGAAATTCCACAAGCGTGAGAGCATAGGATATTTGTCTTTCCTCACTAATTTTGCTTAGCTTAATACACTCTAGATCCATCCACATCCTTGCAAATGGTAAGATTTCATTCTTTTTGAAGCTGGGTCATATTCCCATATATATATATATATACACATATATATACGTATCCCACATCTGCTTTATCCATTCATCAGTGCATGGACTTTGGGATTCTCTCCATAGTTTGGCTACTGTGGACATTGTTGCTATAAACATCATGGTGCATGTACCCCCTTCGAATGTGCATTTTTGTAGCTTTTGGGTAAGCACCTAGGAGAGCAATTGCTGGATCATGTGGTTGTTCAATGTTTAACTTTTTGAGGAACCCCCACACTGTTTCCCAGACTGGCTGCACCACTTTGCATTCCCACCAACAGGATGGGAGGGTTCCCCTTTAAGCAGAACATTATCTGCCAGCAATTTCATAAGAGCAGCAACAAACATCACAATAGAGGTGCACCCAGGGTCAGAACGAAGCAGTTGCAGAATTCACCCCCAAGGCTCCTGACGCCAAGCCCCTTGAAGCCCCAGCATGCCGACTTCAAAAGAATTCCGAGACTCTCCTTCTGACTCCACCGCAAAGAAAGCTACAGAAGGAATATGGCACCTCAAAATATCGAGATAATAATTTAGCATATAAACTAGAAAGTCAAGCTCAACTTTTAAACAGGAACAGGCGCTTTGGATAATTTTCAATTTTTCCACTCTCACCCTAATTTTAACTCTTCTGATGAATAAACTAATCATGTGAGGAAACATCACCTTTGTCAAATGACATCATCCAAGTCTATATCAGATGAAAAAAGCACTAACTCTAGATACTGGCCACTAAACCATATCTTAGGCCAATTGAATAAACACTGTTAGATGAAGGAACAAATTAGATGTTACAAACAGGCTGAGAGTGAATCTCACCTTCCCTTTCTAATAGAGGTTCCTAGGAAACAGATGGTCAAAATACATTTGTAAGCAATAAATGGACAGAAATTGTGATCCCCTGCAAAGTTCTACCAGCAGGGAAACTAAGTAATTCTTGCACCAAACCCAGAATGCTGACAGCTACTTCAATTTTACTTTGTGGCTCGACTAGAGAAAAGAGAAAAGCCCAGGAAGTTTTGGGATAATGAGAGGTTTTACCTCCAGCCATGACATAGATAGGACATTTTGCCAAACATACCTGTGCTTTCTCTGAACACTGGCGTCCTGTAACAATCTGCCTCGCTGACTCCGATGCTGACGTTCAAAACCTCGGGTGTCTTGGAGCCAGAGCAGAGAAGTGCTGTCAGCTGGGGAGAAGAAGGCACCTCTGACCTATAGCCTGCACACCTGCTTCGGTTACTGGGTGCAGGGGCAACACATACTTGTTTATCAGTAATTATCTTAATTCTCAATAGACCAATGACCTTGCCTTTTCTGGAAAGCAGACTTACTCTTCTAAAGAAACCCTCAATTCGTCTATTCCCAATGCAATTAGAGTGGGGTCTGGTTTACGCCCTCCTTCAGGCCCCCACCTGGAGGATTTTCCTGCATGATTCTAACAGCCAATTACCACTAACCTGGGGGCACACGAGGCATAATGCTGAAGTTGGGGGACGGCTCTGGGGTTGCTACTGCCACACCTGTGCCTGGGGGCCAGGCCACACCCTGCTGAACTTGGGGTCCTGCTCAAGATGCATCACCTGCACTGTGTCAGAGAACCGGGGGACACATCACTAAAGGTGGGGACTCTGTGAGGTCCTTACCCGCACTCTTCCTGGGGAACAGGGGAAACCCTGAAATTCTGCAACCAATCCCACAAAAGCTCAGGTGAGTGGGCGCCCTGGAGTTCACGGGTATGGGGAATAAGGCCAGTTGAGGACATGGGGCAGAAGAGACTTTAAAGGGAAAAAGAAAACTCACCTGAGTTCCCACAATGAACCCTCTCCAGGTGCCCTTCCAGAACCCTGCCTCCCACCTGGGGCGCACCCTACCCCCGGACCCCCCCACCCACGGTGCACGCTGCTCACTAACCAGCCGGGACCTCCGCAGGGCAACTCTCTCTCTCCCAGTTCCCCTTCTTCTGTCCCAGGTTTGCACCCCACTGCAACTCTGGAAGAGCCCACAGAGACGTAGCTCCACCCCCAAGTGGTGATTTGTCAGGGAGGGTGGTGCCCCAGCCCCTGGGAAGCCAGGCAACCCGCCCTCAAGCCCCTGGAACCCTGAAAGTGCAGGGGGTCCAAGAGGTGTCTCCTCTACCCAACACCCAGCACAGGCATAAGTGGGGTCCTGGGCCGGGCTCCCCCCACACACCTGGCCCCTTCCAGGGACCCCTCTAGCTGCAGACCACCCTCAGAGTCCTGCCCCTTCCATTTCTGCACCAGCCTTCCCTGCTGGGCTGTGCCTGGTTCTGGGCAAGGTCAGTGGCTCTCAGACCCTCCAAGGATTGGGCTTTAGGAAATGCAATGATTTCATGCATTTTCAGTATGTACATGTTAGTATGACTTTAATCTTATGGGAGCCAAAGAGGTTCTTTATATTTTCTTATCTTCATGTTGGCATTTTTGGTTATTGTTTTCTTCTCGAAGCAGATGTACAACATGAGCTTGGGGCAGAAAGAGGGCCCATGCTTTGAGTTTTTGCCCAATCATTTTGAGCTGGGTAAAATGTTAAAGGATAGCTTCCCTGGGAGCCCAGGATCAGGGCCCACAGATGATATAAGATAAAAATTACTTTCATCATTATAATTACTCCTAAATGGAGGAATGTGAGACAAAAGCACCTTTCCCAAGAGTACCAAGAAATCAAAATGATGTCCACAGAAGGCTGCCTGCTCCATGGTCAGCACAGGTAACAGAAGTGTTCACAGTCTCTGGACTCCTGCCCTTCTCCTGCCCAAATCTCTGAAGCACACAGACCACTTAAAATCAGAATTGTAGAACTGCTAGACACCTTAGAGATGTCTGGCACCATTCCCTTGGACTGCAGAATAAAACACAGTAGCTCGTTGTCACAAACTAATTTCAACATGAAGTGCCCCCTGGATGCACTAAGTTCTTTCTCTGCAAATGTTGACTAATGTAAGTCACAGTCATACCATATAAACACTACGATGGCTGGGGAGTCATCGTAGGTAAGGGAATATTTTAGCCATGTTTATAAGCATTTGCTCACTTTGTAGAAGAGGCTGAGCTGAGTGTTTTTAAATACTATTTCAGACCTGTTTTACAGCACCCTCTGAACATACCAGAGCCTGAATGGACTAAAAATGATAGTTGGTTTCAGTAACTTTAATACCAGAAAAATATTATACTGTCTGTATTCCTAAGGATCTTTGAGTATCTTACCCAGAGGTCCTCCACTGAGATAATGATCTTAATGATCACCATGGGCAGATGTGAAAAGGCCCGCTGAATTCGTTCCATTTGTCCACATGACAAGAAAATCCTGATACTTGATAGGTTTCCAGATCGAGACGACCAGAGATAAGAGGGAAACAGTACCCTGTATGGAACAACAAGGGATTTGGAGTCAATTTGGGGATCCCACTTAGGTTTCTGACACTAAAATCCTCTGTGACTCATATCATCTGAGTCCCTGTCTAACCACCTGAACATGTGCCTAAAAATATCTACACCCTAGTTGAGAAGTTTAAGAGGCAGAATGCTACAAAGAGCCAGTATGATGTCTCTCAAGAACAGGTGTTCAGGAACACATAATTGCTATTGGGTCTATTTCTTTTCCAGAAGAAAGAACGCATGTTGAATCCATATTTCTAATAGATGACTCACCAGATGATTTTCAAACCTGAAGGAAGGCCAAGAAGTCACTCTTGTGTCATATTTCACTCAGAAATCATGTCGTTGGATTGGTGAGGACGATACAATAACAACGTCATCACTAAGAGTGGGGAGCTTCTAATTTCCATACGGCCATGTTGACCCCCTTAGCTCAGAGCTACCAAAAAAGGGCAGCTGGGGAGTAGGCACCATCATCACTATGAGTGGGGAGCTTCCCATTTCCATATGGCCATGTTGACCCCCTTAGCTCAGGGCCACCAGAAAGGACAGCTGAGGGGGACCACAGGCCAAGGCTGCCAGGTGTGGCTGGGGCAGGCAGAACTCTGACTTAAGGCTCAACTCCTCTCTAGGTTATTATAATGCTCTTCACAAAGAAAGTGCCGTTGTGTGTGAGCCCTCATGTAGAAAAGGTTCAGAATTTCCATTGAGATTCCCTCTCTGGCCTTTAGGATATGTAGCAAAGTTCCATTTAATTTTTAAACATTGAAGGACTTCCTGGTTTTCTTTTCGCTATGACTGTGGCTCAATTCCCCTGTGGTCTAAGAATAGAATCTAGTTAATTTCAGGGTTTAACATTTGTAACCTTGATTCGTGGCCCCACCTATCATCTATTTGGGTAAAGCGTCTATGACCACTTGAAAATAATGTATTCTGCACTTATTATGGAATGTTCCCTATATGTCAATTAGGTCACATTTTTACCAATGTTTTGTCTGCTTTTTCTGTCAGATATTGAGAAAGGTATATTAAAATCTTCAAACAATGCTGCTCTATTCAACGTGGCATCGGAGAATCTACCAGTGTTAGAAGGCAAGAGAAACAAAAAGTATAAGAATTGAGGGGATAATTGTGACTATTCACAGATAATACGATTGTGTACATAGAAAATCCAAAACAGTCTATAAATACCCTATTAGAATTCAAAATGCAATTTATAAATTTGAGATGGATTGTAGCTTCCCATTGGACAGTTTCTGAAAGAAAACGTACAACCTGTCAATCTTGGGGTAGGACATAGGGTGCACTAACCATTTAAAAGAATTCAGTGGGTCTTCATAAAAAAGTGACATTTCTCCTTATCTTATAACCATAAGAAAATGAAAAAGTGAACTGCAGGCTGGGAAGTATAGATTTGCAATACACACACTCACAAAGACTTGTCAATAAAGAATTCCTGCTCATCAACCATAAAAAGTCTATTTATAAACAAATACTTAACAAAAGATTGACTGATGGGCAATAAAACAGGAAAGGGTACTCTACAGTATTATTTTCAGGAACAGCAAGGCCTTTCCTAAAATGAAAACATACACACAAACCAGTATTCCCTAGATGGATGACACTCCTTATTTCTGAGGACAGCTTGAAGAACAGACTAGCATCAAAGTAAAGTGATGGAATTCCTGACACTCAGAGGATGGACAATTGACCTCAAACTACAGTACAATTTCTAGGCACCATTCAGTCCTCTGAAGGCAGACAACTTCCACACCCCTTCCTACTCCACACAGGTTGCTTCCAAACCCCTACCATAAAAGAAGAAGATGAGAAACAGATAGGACTAGTAGGAAATAGCAAAAATCACATGTGGGGATTATCCTGAAACACACTGATCACATAACTAGTGTAAGGAAGTGTAGGGAACTGACAAGGACAGAGACTCAAGAGGTACTTCTTTGGGAAATGCTGTCTGAAATCGTCACACGTTGGTACCAGCTAATGGGGCTCTGAGTATACCCTAGGGTTTGCTCACAAGGGTCTGACCACCATCGCTGAGGACTGAAACTCTTCAAGACCTCAAAGCTTGCCTGATTGACTACTGACTAAGAGATTCCCATGTTCTGAAAACAGATACCAACTAATTGAAAGGTTCACGTGGGCTCTCTGAGGCCCTACAAGCTGAACCATTCACTGAAAATCAATTACACACACACACACACACACACACACACACACACACACCACTGTTTCACCAGATTACTTAAACATTCAAGGTTCTTCCTACCTTTCTTTTTCACATTGATATTTATACTCACATGAAATGTCATCATTTCTAATAACACTGATGTCAAAATAGAGATCCATTGACACAATATTCACAAAATGGAACTTCCCTGCTGTAAGTTTCAATTAGCGTTTTTAAATTTCATACATATTTTAGGTTTTGGTAACTTATACAGGAGAAGATCAGCATTAGAAAACTCTAAATACTGACAATGAGTTTAAGCCTAGAGAACAAAAATTGTCCAATTTCATAGATAATAAGGAACCAAGGGAAGCATGAAGCTGTAGTCGAATAATTTACACTATATATCCTATTTTCTACTACTGAGGGGAGTGTTTTTATTACCACTAGGCATGCATCAATTGTCTTCCACTGCACCTTAACAGTATAATGAATTACTACAGTAGAATGAAATGTCTGGGACTACTTAGCGGCATCTATAATGAACAATGAAATTTCGATCTTATATTTGGTGAACTTCCACTGTCTGTCCTTTAGACAATGGACCCTAAACAGAAGGGGGAATGAACCACGAGAGACTATGGACTCTGGGAAACAAACTGAGGGCTTCAGAGGGAGAGGGCGGGGGATTGGGATGGGCCAGTGATGGGTATTAAGGAAGGTACATATTGCATGGAGCACTGGGTGTTATATGCAAATAATGAATCACGGGAACACTACATCAAAAACTAAGGAAATACTGTATAGTGACTAACATATCATAATAAAAATTATTATTAGAAAAAAATTAAAGGTAAAAAAACAATACAGCTTGTCTCTGTTTCAAGAACAATCACAATGAGAAAAACTAACTCCAATCCCTAAAGCAAAACACAGACCAAGTTCCATTTCACTCCCTTATTCACATTCTCTGTGGGTTCAAGCTATTTTCCCTACCTCCTTTCCAGCTGAGCAGGGAACCGGGCTCGATCCCAGAACCCTGAGATCATAACTGAGCCAAAGGCACATGCTTAACTGGCTGAGCCAGCCAGGAGCCCCACCATGTTTTCTTAAGCAAAAGACACTTTCTCACAATGCCTTCACATGACTTCACATGGTACCAGAACCTGCATTTCTCTAGGAGGTTGCAGATGAAGGCAATTCGAAACTCTTACAGTGGTTTATCAAATACAATGACTGCCTGGTGACAGTGAAACTCTTATGAGCCCACGAGAGGGTGCTGTGACACTCAGCTGTGGCTGGGCTGGCAAGAGACCAAATCCATTTCCCTGCCTGATGTCGTGAGGAACAGAGCCCCACTGTGAATGAGACCCTGCCACTGAGCTGTCCAGAGATGGCCATCCTCACGGAGGATGAGGATAAAGAGACAATGCCTGAGGAGACCTCATCTGTCTCTTTTATCTTTTCATATTTTTGACAGTGGACAAATCACTGCCTAGGAGTCCCCAACTACCTTAGTCTCATCTGTGAATGGCCAAGAGGTTTTACAAAACACTTAGATTTTGACCTCACAAATGCCACAACCACTTACCATAGGGATTCAACATTAAGCAAAGAGTTCTGTTCTTGGAAGAGAGGTCCTGCCCACTGTTGTTTCTCACTTATATGCACATCTTCCTTACCTCATGGTAACATAACCACCTTGATTCCTGCTTCCGTCTTCAGGAAGGCTGATGTGACTTGGAAGGGCATTACCTGACATGGTTCTTTCTTAGCAATAAGATGTGGACATTTCCCTAGTCCTACACATCCAAAGTTGAATGGAATCAGGATTGAGGAGGCTGATGAGAGTTGAAGGTGTTTTCCTGTACACGTGGTTTATTACCAATAAGGATGGGTCAGAGTCCTCGAAATTCCAAGGCGTTTCATTAATCTTCCTACTCGTGAAAGATGATGTACATTGGTCTTTCCTTGTATAGTGTGGTGACTCAGAGAAAGGTGCTTTACCCTTTCATCAGACTTCACGACCACTTTGGGGCTGGCTTCCATATTCACAAAGGATGATGTTAGGGCTAAGAGGGTTCCTGTACACTGTTATTTCTTACAGATAAGTGTATGGCATTTTTGTTACATTGCCAGAGCCACTTAGCGCCGGGCCTGCCGGCCTCCTGGGGACAAACCCTAACCCTAGGTCGGCCCCTGAGGGGCCCCTCTCAAGAGGCCTTGTGCCACAACACCGGGGATTGGGGCCCCCGAGCCCAGCACCGGAGTCAGCCTGCCGCCCCGCAGCAACCCAGGCTACTAGGGGCGCCGCCAGTCTTTCAGGGCGAGAGTACGACTGGGCCCTCCAACCCCCGGCGAACTTCGAAGGCCCCTGCGCCAAAACGCTTGGGCCCACACTCCCTCTCGCCAGCGCCCTCACCTCAGCCTGCCCCTCCGCCTGCCGCAGAGCTGGCGGAATGGGCCTGCTGGACTCCTGGGGGCTAACACTTACCCTAGGTCGGCCCCCGAGGGGCCCCTCCCAAGGAGCCTGGCACCTCAATGCCGTGGATTTGGGACCCTGCGCCCCAGTTCTGTACTCACTCTGCCACCCCATAGGCACCAAGGGCACTAGGGGCGTTGCCAGTCATTCAGGAAGGGAGAACGGGCAGTGCCCTCCGATCCCCCTGCGACCTTCGAAGGCCCCCCGCGCAAAAACTCTGGCTCCCACGCTCCTGCCCGCCAGCGCCCTAACCTCGGCCCACCCCTCCACTCGCTGCAGAGCTGGCGTATAGGGCCTGCTGGCTTCCTGGGGGCTAACCCTATCCCTAGGTCGCCCCCGAGGGGCCCCTCCGAAGTGGCCTGGCGCCACATGCCAGGGATTGGGGACCCCCAAGTCCCAGCGCCGGACACACCCTGCCGCCCCACCGCCACATGGGAAATTAGGGGCGTCGCCAGTCCTTCAGGGCGACAGAACGGGCAGCACCCTCCGAGCCACCTGGGACCTTCGAAGGCACCCCGAGCCAAAGCCAAAATGCTCTGGCCCACGCTCCCGCTCGCCAGCTACCTCACCTCGACCCACACCTTCATTCACCGCACATGGCGGAACGAGCCTGCCCGACTCCTGCGGGCTAACCCTAACCCTAGTTCAGCCACCGAGGGGCCCGGCCAAGGGGCCTGGTGCCGCAACGCCGGGTATTAGGGACCCCCGAGCCCCAGCGCTGGACTCACCCTGCCGCCCCGCTGCCACCCGGGCCGCTAGGGGTGCCGCTGGTCATTCAGGGCAGGAGAATGGGCAGGGCCCTCCGAGCCCATGGCGACCTTCGAAGGCCCCCCCATCCAAAATGCTTGAGCCTGTGCTCCTGCTCCTCAGCACCCTCACCTTGGCCCGCCCCTCCGCCAGCTGCAGAGCCAGTGGATGAGGCCTGCCTTCCTCCTGGAGGCTACCCATAACCCTAGGTTGGCCCCTGAGGGGCCCCTCTTGAAGGGGCCTGACACCGCAATGCCTGAGATTGGGGACCCCCGAGCCCCAGCACCGGACTCACCGTGTCACCCCACCGCCACCCGGGCCACTAGGAGCACTGTCGGTCATTTAGGGAGGGAGAACGGGCAGATCCCTCCAAGCCCCTGGCAACATTCGAAGGGCCCCCCATGCCAAAACGCTTGGGCCCATGCTCCCGCTCGACAGCGCCCTCACCTCGGCCTGCCCCTCTGCTCGACACACAGCAGGCAGATCGGGTCTGCCAGCCTCCTGGGGGCTAACAGTAATGCTTGGTCAGCCCCCTAGAGCCTTTCCGAAGGGGCCTGGCACCCCAACGCCGAGGACTGGGGACCCCGAGCCCCAGCGCCAGACTCACCCTACCACCCCTCCTCTAACCGGGCCACTAGGGTAGTTGCCTGTCATTCAGGGCGGAAGAACGTGCACGGCCCTCCAAGCTCCTGGCGACCTTCGAAGGACCCCCCCGCGAAAACTCCTGGGCCCATGCTCCCGCTTGCCAGCGGCCTCACCTCCGCCCGACCCTCCGCTCGCCACACAGCTGGCGAATCAGGCCTGCTGGCCTCCTGGGGGCTAACCCTAACACTAGGTCGCACCCGAGGGGCCCCTCCCAAGGGGCCTGGCGCTGCAACACCGGGGATTGGGGACCCCTGAGCCCCAGCTCCGGACTCACACTGCTGCCCCTCTGCAACCCGGGCCGCTAGGTGCGCTGTCAGGCATTCAGGGCGGAAGAACGTGCAGGGCCCTCCGAGCCCCCGGCGACCTTCGAAGGCCCCCCGCACCAAAACGCTTGGGCCTACGCTCCTGCTCCCCAGCGCCCTCATCTCGACCCACCCCTCTGCTCCTTCCAGAGTGGGTGGATCGGGACTGCCGGCCTACTGGGGGCAAACTCTAACCCTAGGTCGGCCACTGAGGGGCCCATCCCAAGTCGCCTATCACCGCAACGCCTGGGATTGAGGACCCCTGAGCCCCAGCGCCAGACTCTACCCTGCTGCCCTGCCGCAACCCGGGGCACTAGGCGTGCTGCCGGTCATTCAGGGTGGGAGAACGGGCAGGGCCCTCCGAGCCCCCGGCGACCTTCGAAGGCTGCCCTCGCCAGAACGCTTGGGCCCATGCTCCCACTCGCCAGCGCCCTCACCTCGGCCCGCCCCTCTGGTCGCCGCACAGCCGGCGCATCGGGACTGCCCGCCTCCTGGGGGCTAACACTACCCCTAGGGCGGCCTATGAGGGGCCCTTCCCAAGGGGCCTGGCGCCTCAGTGCCAGGGATTGGCGACCCCCAAGCCCAAGCCAGGACTCACTTTGCTGTCCCGCCGCCATCCGGGCTGCTAGGTGCGCCGCCGGTCATTCAGGGCGGGAGAACGGGCAGGGCCCTCCGAGTCCCAGTGAACTTCTAAGGCCCCATGCGCCAAAATGCTTGGGCCCACGCTCCAGCTCGCCGGCACCTTCACCTCGGCCTGGCCCTCTGCTACCGCACAGCTGGCGGATCATGCCTGCTGGACTCCTGGGTGCTAACACTAACCCTAGGACGGCCCCAGAGGGGCCCCTCTCAAGGGGCCTTGCGCTGCAACGCAAGGCATTGGGGACCCCTAAACCTCAGTGCCAGACTTACACTGCCAGCCCGCCACCACACGGGTCGCTAGCGGTGCCTCTGGTCATTCAGGCCGGGAGAACGGGCAGGGCCCTCCGAGCCTCTAGCGACCTTAAAAGGCCCCCCGCGCCAAAACGCTGCATACTATTCCCTCGCTCGCCAGCGCCCTCACCTCGGCCCACTCCTCCGCTCGCCGCACAGCCAGCGCGTGGGTCCTGCTGGCCTACTGGGGTCTAACACTAACCCTAAACCCTAACCCATAACCTTAAACCCTAAACCTTAAACCCTAATCCTAACCCTAACTCTAACCCCTAACCCTTACCCTAACCCTAACCCTACCCTAAACCTAACCCTAAACCTTAATCTTTAAACCCTAAACCCTAACATTAACACTAAACCCTAAACCCTAAGCCCTAAACATAATCCCGAAACCCTAAACATGAAACCCTAACCTTAACCACTAACCCCAAACCCCAAACACTAACCCTAAACCCTAACCCTACCCCGACCCCTACCATACCCCTAACCCTACCCCTAACCCTACCCCTTCAGCTAACCCTACCCCTAACCCGTAACCTAACCCTAAACCTAACCCTAACCCGTACCATCACCCGTACTCTAAACCTAACTCTAACCCATACCCTAACCCTAACCCTAACCTGTACCCTAACCCTAACCGTAATCCTAACACGTACTCTAACCCATACCTTAACCCGTACCCTAAACTTAACCCTAAACTGTACCCTAACCCGTAACTTAAACCGTACCCTAACCCTAACCGTAACCCTAACAAGTACCCTAACCTGTACCCTAACCTTAACCCTAAACCCTAAACCTGGACTCTAACCCATACCCTAACTCGTACCATAACCCGTACCCTAACCCTACCCGTACCCTAACCCTAATCCGTATCCTAACCGTAACCCTAAACCCTAAACCATAACCTGTACCTTAACCCTAACCAGTACCCTTACCTTAACCTTAACCCATACGCTAACCCGTACCCAAACCCATACCCTAACCCGTGCCCTATCCCTAACCCGGACCCTAACCCATACCTAACCCTAACCTGTACCCTAAACCATACCCTAACACATACCCTAACCATAAACCATACCCTATCTCTATCCCTAAACCGTTCCTAACCCGTACCCAACCTCTAACCCTAAACCATAACCTAACCTGTACCATAACCCTAAACTGTACCCTAACCCTAACCCGTACCGTAACCCTAACCCGTACCCTAAACCGTACCCAAATCCGTACGCCAACACTTACCCTAAATCATACCCTAACCCATACCCTAAACCATAGCCTAACGCGTACCCTAACCTGTACCCTAACCCTAACCCGTACCCTAAACCTAACCCGTACTCCAACCCTAACCCAAACCCTAAACCCAAACCCTAAACCCTAACCCATACCCTAAACCCTAATCTGTACCCTAACCCATAACCTCTAACCTGTAACCCATAAACCCAACCCTAACCCGTACCCTTTCCTTACCCTAACCCTAACCCCTACCCTCACCCATACCCTAACCGTAACCCATACCCTAACCTTAACCCGTACCCTAATCCGTACCCTAACCCCGGGGATTGGGTACACCTGAGACCCACCATGGGACTCAGCCTGCCACCCCTCAGGAAACCATGCCCCTTGGGGCGCCACAGACCATCCCGTGCAAGAGAACTGGTAGGGTCCCCCTGAGCCCCCAGCAATCGTCGGTGGCCCCCTACACCCCAACCCTGAGGCCCACGCTCATCCCGCCCCACGCCTTCCTTTCAGCTTGCCACCGAGCTCGTCTGAGAGCCGGCAGATCAGGCCTGCCGGGTTCCTGGGGCCTAGACATGACCCTAGGTCGGCTGGGTAGGGCCCCTCCCCTGGGGCCCGGTGCCGCAGCCCCAGGGACAGGGGACACCTGAGCCCCACTGCAGGACAAAGCCTGCCAGCTCACAGGAAACCGTGCCCCTTGGGAGACTGTAGAGCATTCAGGGCGGGAGAACCAGGAGGGCCCCCAGAGCCCCCGGCGAACATCGGCGATCCCTAAACCCAACCTTGAAGCCCATGCTCACCCCACCCCGCACCCTCAACTCAGCCCATGGCGGAGCTCACCACATAGTGGGCAGATCTAGCCTGCGGAGTTCCTGGGCCCCAACCCTAACCCTAGTTCATCTGTGGAGGGGCCCCTTCCCAGGAGCCTGGAGTCGCAGCCACGGGGATTCGGGACACCTGAGCCCCACAGCAGGAATCAGTCTGCCACTGCGCAGGAAACCGTGCACCTTGGGAGGCCATAGAGCATTCAGGGTGGGAAAACCAGGAGAGCCCTCCTGAGCCACCAGCGAACTTCGGTGGCCTCCTGCACCCCAACCCTGAGGCCGACGCTCACCCTCCCCACACCCTCACCTCAGCCCGTGTAGCTCCCCATACAGCCAGCAGATCGGGCCTGCGGGGCTCCTGGGGCCTAACCCTAGCCCTAGGTCGGCCCCAGGTGTGGGGGCCTCCCCAGGAGGCTTACACCGCAGCCCCGGGGAATTGGGATACCTGTGCCCCACTGCAGAACTCAGCTTGCCACCCGACAGGAAACCGTGCCCCTTGGGGCTCTACGGAGCGTACAGGGCACGAGAACATGGGGAGGCCCTCGGAGCCCATCCCCACCTTTGGCAGTCCCCCGTGCCCCAACCCTGAGGCCCATGCTCATCCTCCCCCATGGCCTACTCTCAGCCCTCCACAGAGCTTGCCGAACACCCTGCAGTATGTCCCTGCCGGGCTCCTGGACCCTAACCCTTACCCTAGGTTGGCCACAGAGGGGTCCCTCCCCAGGGTCCTGGCACCCCACTCTGGGGGATTGGGGACACCCAAGCCCCACTGTAGGACTCAGCCTGCAGCCCACAGTAAACTGCACCATTTTGGAGAACAATAGAGCATTCAGGGCAAGAGAATTGGGGCAACCCCTGAGAGCCCCTTCTGGTGAACCCCGACCTTTATGGGTCCTTCCGGATGAAACCCCAAGGCTCACACTCACCCACGCTGTGCCCTCATCTCACTCGGCCTGGGAGTTCTCTGAGCACTGGGCAGTTCGGACCTGCTGTCTCTTGAGGCCTAAGCTAACCCTGGGTCCTCTCCTGAGGGTCCCTCCCCGTTTGCCTGCCTCCAAGGCACCAGGCATTGGGCTCACCTCTGCATAACTAGAGGACTCAGCCTGCCCCACAGCAGGAAACTGTCCATTTGGGGCTGCAGCAAGGATTCATAGGAAAATCAGAGGGCCCCCCTCAGCCCATCCCAGGCAATCCTCACTTTCAGAGATGTCCCTGGATCCAATTAGGAGCTTCACACTGACCTTTAAACTTGCTCTCCATGGAGATCTTTTGAAATTCTCCACACTTCCAACTGATGGCATCATCCAGCTTCAGTGCCTTACCCAGCTTTAGGTCTTGACATGGATTAAAATAGGAAGTTATTTCACTGATGACGACGTACTGGTGACCAAGAGATACATGCATAAATGCTTCATGTCACTTGGCTTCAGGAAAATGCAAATCTAAACCCCTATAGATGCCATATCACACGAGGCCAAATATCTAAAAATAAGAAGACATGAAACTACACATCTTGGAGAGGATGTGGAGAAACGGGAACCCTCTTACACCCTATTGCAAATGCAGTCGGTAAGCACTCTTGAAAATGGTAGGAGTTTCCTCAAGAAGTTATAAATAAAGCTACCCTATGTCCCAGCAATTGCACTACTGGGTATTGACCCCAAAGAGACAGAGGTAGTGAAGAGGGGACACATGCACCCCAGTGTTCATAGCAGCAATATCCATATAGACAAAGTGTGGAAGGAGTGCAGATGATCATGGACAGATGAATGGATAAAGAAGATGTGGATCATATATATAATGGAATATTACTCAGCCATCAGAAAGGATGAATACTTACCATCACACCGACCTGGGTGGAGCTGGAGGGTATTATGCTGAGTGGAATAAGCCAATGAAAGAAAGGCAATAGATCATATGCTTTCACTCCTATGTGGAATATCAGAAACAAGGAAGAAGAAACCATAGGGAAAGGAGGGAAAATAGAATGGGAAGTCATCAGAGAGAGAAAACCAATGATGGACTATTAACTATCGCAAGAAACTGTATGATTGCTGGAAGAGAAGTTGGGGGGTAACTGGGTATAGCATTAAGGAGGTCACACGATACAATGAGCATTGGGTGTTACCACGACTGAAAATTATTGAAGACTACATCTGAAACTAATGATGTACTGTAAGTTGGCTATGAATTTAAATTAAAGAACAAAAGACCTCGAATAAACAATCTTAAACATTTGTATGGAACCACTAAAGATTCGAACAGACAGTGCAATGTGGAAAAGAAAAACAAAGCTGGAGGACTCACAATTTCAGATTTCAGGTTATACTACAAAGCTGCAGTCATCTAACAAGACAGTACGGCACAAAAATAGACACAGCGACCAAAGGAACAGGATACAAGTTCGCGAAACCCACAATTATGTGGTCCATGAATCTTCCACAAAGCAACAACGATATCAAAAGGAAGGCAGTTCTACAACAAATGGTGTTGGGAAAACTAGACACTACGCAAAAAGAATGAAATTAGACTGCTTTCTTACACAATACAGACAAACACAAAACAGTTTCAAAACCTCAATATGAGACCTGAATCCATAAAAATCCTACAGGAGGGAAGACAGTAACTTCTTGACATGGACCATACCACGTTTTTCTGGACTGTCTCCTGAGGCAAAGGAAATGAAAGCAAAAATAAACTATTGGGAATACAACAAATAAAAAGTTTCCACACGGCAGAAGAAAATGAAAACGTAAAAATAATAAGACAACTACTCAAAGGGAGAAATATTTGCAAAGATCAAATGCAATAAAGGGATAGTGTCCAAAACATATACAACTGAATCTACTCGACCCCCAAAAACAAATAATCCAGTTAAAAAATAGGCAGAAGACATGGACAGACATTTCTCCAAAGAAGAAATACAAATGGCCAACAGTCCCGTGAAAAGATGTTCACCATCCATCATCAGGAAAATGAAATCCAAGGACAATGAGGTAATACCTCAAACCTGTCAGAATGGCTAACATCAAAGCACAACAAAGAGCAGGTGTTGGGAGGATGTGGATAAAGGGGAATCCTCGCGAACTGTGGGTGGAATGCAAACTTGGTGGCCACCTGGAAAACAGTATGAAGGTTCTCAAAAATTAAATATAGAACTACCCTACGATCCAACAATCACACTACTCGTATTTACCCAAAGAATAGGAAAACAGAACGTAAAAGGATACGTGCACCCCTATGTTTCTTGCACCATTATTTACAATATCACAATATGGAAGCAACCCAAGTGTCTGTAGAAAAATTGACAAATGAGATGATAGATGTGTTTATTCACACACACACACACACACACACACACACACACACACACACATGAGTATAACTTCGGCAGAAAGAATGAAACTTGCCATTTGCAGCCATGGATGCAGCTAGAGTATTATCCTAACTAAAATCAGTCAGTCAGAAAGACAAATCCCTCGATGTCACTCTATAGGGAATTTAGAAACAAACAAAAATAAATAACTAAAAGAGAAAAAGGAGACACACCAAAATACAACTCTTAACAATAGAGAACAACAGGATGGTTACAGAGAGGAGGTGGATAGAGGGATGAGTGAAATAGATGAAGGGGATTAAGAGGACCTTTTTCTGATGACCACTGAGTAATATATAGAATTACTGAATCACTCTATTGTACACCTGAAATGAATGTAACACTGTATGTTAGCTCTACTGGAATTAAAATAAAGTTTTAAAAAAGATTTTTCTTTCAGGAACCTCTTTGAAAAAGCTTTTCCTGTGCAATGTGCATAAGCCCTACTTGGGAGGATTCACTCTACAATAATTATTCACTCTATGCCTCGAATTCAGATTTCACTGAGTTCTTACTGTGGATCCCAGCCCACGGGAGCCATGGTCCTTTTCTGTCCAGGCTCAGCACCTATGCATTCAAGATTGGAAGTAGAGACACATGTCACTTCACAGTCCAGAAAGGTATTATTGTTTCTGATTCAGTGTGAGAGAGGCACAGACGTTGGGACAGGTTTCAGAGCAGATTTATTATGGACCCCGGATCTCTACTTCAATGTTCATTGCCTGGATCCATTTGGCTAATAGGTACCCTGTGGATGGGCTTGCTTCCAAGCACATACATGGAAGATGCAACGGTGGGTGGGCTTGGTGCTGGACAGGAAGAAGACCAAAAACAGACAAGGGTCCGAATCCCCCCCCCATCCAGGAACTGCTACAGTAGAGGGTACGGGAGGTAGAATCCATGCGAAACTCCAAGGTCACCAGCTGAACACAGGAGGCATAGGTCAAGGGATCTGGAGATGCAGGGGTTGAAGGCTGCTCTGAGCTACCTCTGGGAGGAAGGGAGGGAAGGAATGAGAAGGAGACACTGCCTGCCCCTGGCCCATGCCAGCTGCCCACCGACATGCATCAGTCTACGAGCTGACACAGCCTGGGCTCAGGATGGGCTGCCTCGGGTCCCTCAATCCTCACTGGGACAGCTGGCCCCAGGGCTCAGAGACAGGCTGAGGGAGATGAGAGGGAAAGCTGCCCCACCCAGGTCATCCCCTCCTTGAGCAGACAGCCCTTCAGAACTGCTAAAAAAACAAAACAAAACAAAACAAAAAAACCCACTAACGGCGTTGAAAGACATGCCATGGATGAACTAAGGCATAGAGATATGTAAAATAACATTCACTTTTAAGTTCAGAGCTGTCATCTCAGGAAGTGGGGAGAGCTTCCCTGAAGAAGACTGAGGGGAGGGCAGGCCATGCTGAAAAGGGAGACATGGCTCTCCTGATTGGGGACCTGCAGCCCCCTTCCAGGGCAGGACATCATCCTCGCATCACACGAGATCCATGGAAGTGTTCCATCAGGGCCAGATGTTTGTCTCGAGAAGGCTACCCTGGCATCGGACTGCACAGGGCACCAGGGACGAGGGCCAGATGGAGGACGGACAATACCCCGGAGGCCATGGGGCAAGAGCAGAGGCACACGACCTTGAAGATGATGATGAAAAGCAGGAGGTGGCAGCATGGAGCCGGCCCGAAAGTGCCATGGGAGCAGTGCCCACAGCTACACTGACTGGGTGCCTTCTGTGCCAGGTGTGGCTGACTTCAGTGGGCTCCAGACTAGTCCTGACCACAAGTCTAGGAAGTGTGCACCACCCCCGGCCTCCTCTCCCCTTGCAGCTGCTAGGAATCACGGTCACAGACCCTGGTCAGCTTTCGTGGAAACCAAGCAGTGGCTCCCCCGCACGCTGCACCTCTGGTGGTGGTCCAGTGCGACCCTCGTGCCTGGCCAGACACTGATGTCTACCTGTCTCCACACAAATCCACAGACAGGAGGGTGTCCCTGAATTCCACAGCACCTGATGAGACAGATCCACAGAACCCAACACCCAGTGGGTCACTCGGGACCTCACCTATGGTCATGGAGCTCACCATACCCTATTTCTGTCACTTCCCACAGAAAGCCTGGTTCTGATCCCCCACAATACCATACATCCTGGTTGCTGACCTGGGGTCATGCCATGAACCCACATGGCAGCTTTCTTTAAGTGAAGGCTATGCCTACATCTCTTAGAAAATATTTCTAATGAAGTACAAGTTCATGAGGACTACGGTGTGAATGGTAGCACACAGCCTGCATTGTAATAGTCAGTAATTCTAACAAGGGTTAACCACACCCCCCGTCTCACAAAATCTTCCTCCGTCCCACGGAACTCATGGTCTGACCTCAGAAAAGCCTCCAGGAAACAAACCTTTCATCTGAATGCTCTCTTCAACTTCTGCTTCAAATCTTGTCCAACCACAATGATATGAAACTACAAATCAGTCTCAAGAAAAAAATGAGACAGTCAAAAATAGGTGGAGATTTTTTGGGCCTGGGTGGCTCAGTCGTTAAGGATCTGCTTTCAGCTCAGGTCGTGATCCCAGGATCCTGGGATCTAGCCCCGAATAAGGCTCCTTGCTCAGCGGGAAGCCCACTTCTCCCGCTCCCACCCTCGTGTTTGCGTTCCCTCTCTCGCTGTCTCACTCTCTGTCAGATACTTAAATAATCTTAAATAAATATGTGGAGATTTAACAACATGCTACTGAACAACCAACAGTCAAAGAAGAAATCAAAAAAAATTTAGAAGTACCTTGACACTGATGAAAAAGACAACCTACAAAAACTTATGGGATGCAGCAAAAGTAGCTTGATGGGGGGGACATCTCATAGAAACTCAAGTCTTCATCAATCCATGAGAATGCTCTCCAATAAACAACCTATTTGTTGGTAAAGAAGTAGAAAAAAAACAACAAAGCCCCAAATTAGTAGAAATAAGGAAATAACAAAAAGGAATGCATAAATAAATCCAACAGAGACTAAAATGACAAAAAAAAACAATGAAAATGAGAGCTGCCTTTTTTGGAAAGATAAACAAAACTGACACTTTGCTAGACTCACCAAGAAAGACAGAGGACTCGAATACAATCAGGAAAGAAAGATAATGGATTCCTGTCTCATATCAAAATCAAAAGAACTCTTGAACTTTGGACACAACAACTTCTTGCAAGCCACGTCTCTAAAGGCAAAGGAAATAAAAGCAAAAATGAACTATTGGCACTTCATCAGGATAAAAAGATTCTGCTCGGCAAAGCAAACGATCAACAAAACAAAAAGGCAACCTATGGAATCGAAGAAGATATCTGCAAATAATATTACAGATAAAGGGCTGGTATCCAAGATCTATAAAGAACTCCTCAAACTCAACACCCAAAAAATGGGCAGAAGACACAAAGAGATACAAATGGCCAACAGACACATGAAAAAAATGCTCCACATCACTTGCCATCAGGCAAATACAAATCAAAACGACAATGAGATACCACCTTACACCAGTTAGAATGGTTAAAATTAACAAGGCAGGGGCACCTGGGTGCACAGTGGTTAGCGTCTGCCTTCGGCTCAGGGCAGGTGATCCTGGCATATGGGATCGAGCCCCACATCAGGCTCTCCGTTATGAGCCTGCTTCTTCCTCTCCCACTCCCCTGCTTGTGTTCCCTCTCTCGCTGGCTGTCTCTATCTCTGTGGAATAAATCAATAAAATTTGAAAAAATTAACAAGACAGGAAATTACAAAAGAGGCAGAGGATTGGAGAAAGGGGCCCTCTTACACTACTCGTGAGATTCAAGCTGGTAAAGCCACTTTTGAAAACAATATGGAGTTCCTCAAGACACTGAACACAGAGCTATCCTATGACCCACCAATTGCAACTACTGGGTATTACCCATGACACAGATAATGAAAAGAAGGGGACCTGTATCCCAATGTTCATAGCAGCAATGTCCATATAGCCAAACTGTGGAAGGAGCCAAGATGTCCTCAGCAGATGAATGGACAAAGAAGATGTGGTTCATCTAACAATGGAATATTACTCAGTCATCAGAAAGGATGATACCCCCATTTGCACCAACTGGATGGACAGGAGGGGATTATGCTAAGTGAAATTAAGTCAAGCAGAGAAAGACAATTATCATATGGTTTCAATCCTATGTGGAAAGGAAGGAATAGCATGGAGGACATTAGAAGAAGGAAGGGAAAAGTGAAGGGGGGGAATGAGAGGGGGAGATGAACCATGAGAGACTACTGACACTGGGAAACAATCTGAAGGTTGCAGAAAGGGAGGGGAAGGGGAATGGGTTATCCTGCTGATGGGTATTAAGGAGGGCATGTGTTGGGGCGCCTGGGTGGCACAGCAGTTAAGCGTCTGCCTTCGGCTCAGGGTGTGATCCTGGCTTTATGGGATCGAGACCCACAACAGGCTCCTCCGCTGTTAACCCGCTTCTTCCTCTCCCACTCCCCTGCTTGTGTTCCTTCTCTCGCTGGCTGTCTCTGTCTCTGTCGAATAAATAAATAAATTCTTAAAAAAAGAAAAGGAGGGCACGTGTCACAATGAGCACTAGGTGTTATATGCAAACAATGAATCATGGAACACTACATCAAAAACAAATGAAGTACTGTAGGGTTAATAACAATTTTAAAAAAAGAGAAAGATATGAAATCCATAAGGCAACTGTCACAATTTCCAAATGACAGGAAATCCGGAGAGATTCCACAAAAAAAACACAAAAAACAAAAAACTGTTAGAATAAACAAATTCAAGAAAGCTGCAGGATATAAAGTCAATATACAGAGATCTGTTGTCTTTATTTTTTTCAGATTTTATTTATTCATTTGACAAGAAGAGAAAAAGCACGAGCAGGGGGAGTGTCAGAAAGAGGGAAAAGCAGACCCTCGCTAAGCGGGGAGCACAACACGGGGCTCGATCCCAGAACTCTGGGATCAAGACCTGAGCTGAAGGTAGACGCTTCACCTATGGAGCCACCCAGATGACCCAACTTCTTGCATTTCTGTATACTGATGACACACTTTCGCAAAGAGAAATTAAAAAAGCAATGCCATTTACAATTGCATAAAAAAATCTAGAAATAAAAGTAACCAAGAATGAGAAAAACATAGTACACTCAACACATGGCAGAAAAGAAATGACAAACATGAGTGTCAAGGGGGGCAGAATGTATGGGTCAAAGATTTGGAAGGCAACACAAACAAATGGTAGCATACGCCATGCTCCTTAACTGGAAGAGTTAATTATGTGAACATGTCCATCGTACCCAAAGCAACAGATGTAATGAAATCCTATCTGAATTCCAGTGGCATTATTCGAGAAATAGAAAACAGTCCACAAACTTGTATGGAATCACAAAAGACCCCAAATACCCAAAGCAACCTGGAGAAAGAAAGGTGCAGTCAACACACACCTGGATTTCAAGCTAGATTACAAAGCTGTTGTCATCAAAACAGGATGGTACTGGCATAAACACAGACACCAGGTCAGTGGAACAGTAGAGAAAGCCCAGAAACTTACCCACACGTAGATGATCCTAACTTAGGACACAGCAGCAGATGATATGCCATGAGGGAAGGACTGTCTCTTCAGTGAGCGGTAACAGGCAAACTGGACACTAAATGCAGAAGAATATAACTGGGTCACTTTCTTACACCACACACAAAATTTTTAATGGATGAATGATTTGAACATAAGACCTGAATCCATAAACCTCCAAGAAGACACAGGTACTAAGTCTCTCGACATTGATTTTGGCAAAGAGTCTTCAGATCGGACACCAACTGCAAAGGCAACAAAAGCACAAATAAAGAAGTGGAACAACATCAAACTGAAATCTTCCACAAGGCATAAGAAAACAGCAAAAACTTAAAAGGCCACTGACCCAATAAGAAAAAAATATCTGCGAATCATATGTGTGAGAAGAGGCTAATATCCAAAATACACACAACACTCATACAAATCAAAACAAAAAAAAAACTATATAAAAAAAATTGGAGGAATATGTGAATAGATACTTTCCAAAGATGGCACAAAGGTGCCAACAGACAGAAGGAGTTGTTCAACATCACTAATCATAGTCAGGGAAACATCAGTCAAACCCACAATCGGCTATCCTCTCACAACTGTTGGAACAGCAATTGTCCCAGAGACAGACACCAGGTGGGGTCAAGGGTGTGCAGACGAGGAGACACTGTGCACTGTTGGTGGGAATGGAAATTGGTGCAGCCACTGTGACAAACGGTATGGAGGTTCCTGAAAAAATAAATACAACTACCCCATGACCCAGTAATGGCTCTACTGAGTATTGATTTGGAGAACACAAAAATACTGCCTCAAAAAGACAGATGCACTCCCACGTTCACTGCAGCATTATTCACAAGAACCAGACATGGAAACACAGACCTTGGGGGCCTTATGCCAAGTAACTCAGACACAGAAAGACAAATACCAGATGCTCTCATGTACATTCCACGTGGAATAAACAAATACTGAACGCATAGATACTGAGAGCAGATTGGTAGGTGCCAGATTCGGGGATGGGGTGGTAGAAACGGGTGAAGGTGGTCCAAGTCTCAATGTTTGAGTGAGAAAATCCGACAGTCATGAAATGTTCTGTCCAGCATGGAGACTAAAACTAACCCCACAGCATGGGGTATAGGTTTCCCTGCTCTTTGAAAGTACAGGGCTTCTGAGAAACCTTGCACAGCAGAAATGGTGTAAAGAAGGAATGACCATTCATTTACACGGAAAAATTAGACAGTGTGCTCAGACTCCAAGATTCCTTCTCTTTGGCTTTTCTTAGGCCTCAGGACACAAGTTTCTAACAGAGGCCCAGCATAAATGAAGATAAAGCACAGCAGAGGCTCACAGACACAATTCAAAGTGCTGGTGGCTGGATGCGGAGAGCGGTTCCCGGCGGAAGGAGCTGGTTGGGGTGCACGCCGCCTCTGTCGTGCTTCTCCCCAAAACAGATGCTGAAAGCGATTCTCACTGTTCACCTTTTTTCATGAGAGGGAAATCCTCTTTAGGTCTCTTCGTCTCACTGAAGCTGGGTAATAACGTAGTTCTTTCAAGAAAGCCAAGTGTCTTACTGTGAACGTTTAAAAGCTGGGGGATACTTGTACTTGAGCATTGCTGAGGGAGGAGATGTGAGAGGTTCTCCCAGACACAAACCTCAGCAGATCCACCAGGAAAGGCACCTTCCTCAGCATGCGGAACACGGACTACCTCCTACCCCCAGAAACCCTCTCCTTCCCCTCGATCAGGACAACCCACAACAGCTGGGAGTTACCCCAATTCCTCCGTTCTCCTGCTCCTAATATCTAACTCATCAGCAAATCCTGTGAGCTCCATCTTCAAAATGGACCCAGAATAGGTCTAACCACTCCATCCAAGGCCACCTGTCTGGTCCACAGTGCCTGAGATCCTGGAAAAGCTTCGTCATTGACCTGCCTTGCCATCTTCAACCCTCTGTCATCTGTTCTCAACACTGTAGCCACGATGGCCCAGTGAAACAGGGTCTCATGGGGTTATAGCCCTGGAATGGCTTTCTGTCGCCCTCTGTCACCTCTCTGAGGTCATGTCCTAAGCTGTCCCCTGTGGCCACAGGGCCTTCTTGCTGCTCCTGGACGTATCTGGAATTCTCCTGCCCCAGAGCCTTTGCACATGCTTTCCCTTCTGTTTAGAATGCTCTTGATGTGTTCTCACTCGCCTTCTGAGAAGTCTGAATTGGAGTGACAGGGACAGAAGGTGAGGCTGTGTGTGTTGGGTGAGGCTGGTGGCCCAGAAAAAGGTTTTCTGCCAGCTCTCCACCTGTGCCTCACTTGTCCTCAGCCAGGAACTTGCACACAGCCCTCTGAGCTCATGTCCTAAGCTGTCTCCTGTGGCTACAGGGCCTTCTTGCTGCTCCTGGACATACCTGGAATTCTCCTGCCCCAGGGCCTTTGCACATGCTTTCCCTTCTGTTCAGAATGCTCTTGATGTGTTCTCACTCACATTTGGAAAAGTCTGCATTGGAGTGACAGGGACAGAAGATGAGGCTGTGTGTGTTGGGTGAGGCTGGTGGCCCAGAAGAAGGTTCTCTGCCAGCTCTCCACCTGTGCCTCACTTGTCCTCAGCCAGGAACTTGCACACAGCCCTCACCTGTCACAACTCTCACACAGGAGACCCACAGCCACCCCTGGAGCCCACCCTGCCCACACCCTGCTGCAGAATGCATTCAGCTCTCCTCTGGGACCCCTGTCAGCTTTACCTAGAACTGGAACTCCCCCATCTCCTGCAAAGCTCCCGGATTCCTCCTCTTCTTCCAAAATCACACTGGCGCAAGGCTTTCATGAGAAAGCTATAACGCTAACTAATGAAAGGTTCACAGCTACTTTCCCCTTCTGTTGCCTTTCTCTCCACCTGCTTTCCTACCTGTGCAAACTGTAACATATCAGTGGAACACGAACATGCTCTGAGATCTGAATCTTTCATTGCAGCTTTCTGAGGACTCCTTATGTGATAAGAAACTAGTGTATCCTACAACAGTGTGTTTTACATCTATCCTATATAGAATAGTACATCCCAAATCACTACAATTTTACCTCATTCTTCATGAAGCAGAACACTTTTTCCTTTTTTCTTTTACTTAAAATTCAGTTAGTTCACATGCCGTGGAATATTCGCTTCAAGGGTAGGATTTAGTGATTCCTCACCTGCATACAGTACCCGGTGCTCATCACAAGTGACCTCCTTAATACCCCTCACCCATTTGACACTTTCGCCCACACCCTTGTCCTGCAGCAACACTCAGTTTCTTCTCCAAGTTTGAGTCTATTTCCTTCTTTGCCTCTCTCATCACCCCTCACTCTGTTCATCTATTTTCTTTCTAAAATTCCACAAGTGTGAGAGCATAGGATATTTGTCTTTCCTCACTGATTTTGCTTAGCTTAATACACTCTAGATCCATCCACATCCTTGCAAATGGTAAGATTTCATTCTTTTTGAAGCTGGGTCATATTCATTTATATATAGGTATCCCACATCTGCTTTATCCATTCATCAGTGCATGGACTTTGGGATTCTCTCCATAGTTTGGCTACTGAGGACATTACTGCCATAAACATCATGGTGCATGGACCCCCTTCGAATCTGCATTTTTGTATCCTTTGGGTAAATACCTAGGACAGCAACTGCTGGATCATGGGGTTGTTCAATGTTTAACTTTTTGAGGAACACCCACACTGTTTCCCAGACTGTCTGCACCACTCTGCATTCCCACCAACAGGATGGGAGGGTTCCCCTTTAAGCAGAACATTATCTGCTGGCAATTTCATAAGAGGAAACAAAACCTCTGCGAGATGCACCCAGGGTCAGGCAAGCAGTTGCACAATTCACCCCAGGGCTCCTGACACCAAGCCCCTTGAAGCCACCAGCATGCCACTATCCAAAAGAATTCCCAGACTCTCCTTCTGACTCCACCACCAAAGAAACTACAGACAGAATATGGCACCTCAAAATATCGAGATAATAGTAAAACTAGAAAGTCAAGCTCAACTTTTAAACAGGAACAGGCCCATTTGGATAATTTTGAATTTTCCCTCCACCCTAATTTTAACTCTTCTGGTGAATAAACTAATCAATGATGAAACATCACCTTTGTCAAATGACATCATCCAAGTCTGTATCAGATGAAAAAAAGCCATCTAACTCTAGGTGCTGGCCACTCAACCATATCTTAGGCCCAATTGAATAAACACTGTTAGACGAAGGAACAAATTAGATGTTACAAACAGGCACAGAGTGAATCTCACCTTCCCTTTCTAATAAAAGAGGGTTCCTAGGAAACAGATAGTCAAAATACATTTGTAAGCAATAAATGGACAGAGAAATTGTGATCCCCTGCAAAGTTCTACCTGCAGGGAAACTAAGTAATTCTTGCACCAAACCCAGAATGCTGACAGCTACTTCAATTTTACTTTGTGGCTCAACTAGAGAAAAGAGAAAAGCCCAGGAGGTTTTGGGATAATGAGAGGTTTTACCTCCAGCCCTGACATAGATAGGACATTTTGCCAAACATACCTGTGCTTTCTCTGAACACTGGCGTCCTGCGACAAGCTGCCTCGCTGACTCCGATACTGACGTTCAAAACCTCGGGTGTCTTGTAGCCAGAGCAGAGGTCCTGTCAGTTGGGGAGAAGAATGCACCTCTGACCTTAAACCTGCACACCTGCTTTGGTTTCTGGGTGAAGGGGAAACACATACTTGTTGTTTAGCAGTAATTATCTTCATTCTCAATAGACCAATGACCTTGCCTTTTCTGGAAAGCAGACTTACTCTTGTAAAGAAACCCTCAATTCGTCTATTCTCAATGCAACTAGAGTGGAACATTTATTTCTCACTTAAATAGAAAACACTGTTATTGTCGACACTGCATGAATGAACTTTTAAAAACATTTTAGAGAGAAAGGAAGAGACCTTTATTCAAACCCAAGTCAGGATAGCTGCCTGAGAGACACAATCTTCACCAAGAAGTGAGTGCTCCGGGGAAGAAACATTTGGGGCAGGCTTATATATTTTTTTCTGTTTTGTATTACGTACAGAGTTACACACCACAATGAGGATCTTCTTAGATTCCAGAAAGTGACAGACTCTTTCTTATGTTTTCAGTATGTACATGTCAGTATGACTTTAATCTTATGGGAGCCAATGACGTTCTTTATTTTTCTTATATTTATGTTGGCATTTTTTTGTTATTGTTTTCTTCTCGAAGCAGATGTACAACATGTGCTTGGGGCAGAAATAGGGCCCATGCTTTGAGGTGTTGCCCAGTCATTTTGAGCCGGGTAAAATGTTAATGGATAGCTTCCCTGGGATCTCAGGATCAGGGCCCACAGATGACATGAGATAAAAATTCCTTTTATCATTATAATTACTCCTAAATGGAGGAATTTGAGACAAAAGCACCTTTCACAAGAGTACCAAGAAATCAAAATGATGCCCACGGACAGACAGGGCCCTGGAGAAACCGAGCACATTTGAAGCCTCCCATGCCAAAATGCAGGGGCCCACGCCCCGCTGGCAGGCTCTTTACCCGCTCCCGCCTCACCGTCTCTCGACCAGCCAGAGGATTGTGCCCCCAGCCTCCTGGGCGGCACTCAACCCTAGGTCGCCCAGGAGGAGCCCTCCCAAGGGGCCTGCCTGCGAAACCAGGGCACGTTGGGATCCCCGCAGTACGCAGTGCAGGACTCACCCTGCCTCCCCACCAGCCAAACGGCCGCTAGGCGCCCTGTTACCTGTCGGGCAGGAAAACGGGGCAGGGCGCTATCCGAGCCATGCAGCAACATTGCAAGGCCCAGGGCCCAAAACGCCTGGGGCCCCGCTCCGCTCGCCATCGCCTCAAGCTCGGCCCGCAACTCACGCATCGACAGCCAGCAGATCTGGCCTGTGGGCCTCCTGGCCTAACCCTAACCAGGAGGCGGCATGGGGTCCCTTCCTAACCAGTGCTGAACTCGAGGAGTGCACCACTCAGCCTTCACTCCTGCTCCTACAAGTGTGTGCCGATGTCAATGGCAGCCGCAGCCTCCAGACTCCTCGCAACCTTCAAGGCCCGACCGCGCTGGCCACATCTATTGCACCAGCCCCTCACGCGCTTGGTGGCCCACTCCTCCGGCCCTTCACTGTCCACACAGCTGGCTGTCATCGACCTGCCACCCCATGGACTAAACTTTGGTAGTAGGCCCGCGTGAGGCATCTCAGCTGCCTGTGGCTCTGCAATCGCCAGGCATTGGGATCCCCAACCTCATGTCCAGACTCAAACCTGCCTGCCCCGCCACCACTCGGTGCCGCTAGGAGCAACCGGTGAGTCATTCAGGAGCGGGAGACGGGCAGGCCTCCTGAGCCCAGCGACTTTCAAAGGCCCCCTGCACCAAAAACGGGCTTGGCACCATGCTCGCCGACCAGCGCTCTCACGTGCCCCTCCTCCGCTCGCGCACAGCCGGCCATGGTCCTGCTGGCTATCTGGGGTCTAACCTAAACCCACCTCTAACCTAAACCCTAAACCTTAACCCCTAATCCTACTAACCTAATCTAACCCTACACTTACCTAACCTAACCCTACCTAAGCCTAACCCTAAACCTAATCCTTAAAGCCTAAACCCTAACATTAACACTAAACCTAAATCCCCTAAACTACCTAATCCCGAAACCTAAACACTAAACCCTAACCTTAACCACTAACCCAAAAAGCCCTAACCTAACTCAACACTACCGACCCTACAATACCCTAACCCTGTACCATAAACCTACCCATTCGGCTAACCCTACCCTAACCCGTAACCCTAACCATAACCTAACCCATACTCTAACCTAACTTTAACCCATTTAACCCTAACCTGCCTCAGCCCAACTGTACCTAACTGCTCACTCCAGCGCCACAAACCCCTACTAACCCTAAGCCTAAACTGTACCTAACCGTAACTTAACCATACCCTAAACTTAACTAACAACTTACCTTCTAACCCCATACCCTAACCTTAACCCCTAAACCTGAAACCGGATTAACCCATACCCTAACTCGTACCATAACCCGTACCTAACCCTACCCGTGACCCTAAACCTAACCCAACTACCCTAACCGTAACCCTTCCCTAACCGTACCTGACCTAACCTAACAGTACCCTTCACTAACCTTATACACTAACCGTACCCATACCCTAACCCGTGACCCTACACCCTACCCATGCACCTAACCTAACCTGTACACCCTAACCGTACCCTACACCTAACCTAAACCATACCCCTATCCCTATCCCTAACCTTCCTAACCCGTACCTAACCCTAACCTAACCATACCTAACCTGTACATAACCCTAAACTGTACCTAACCTAACCTGTACCCTAACCGTACTCTCGGCATGCCCTAATCGATACCAACACTAACCCTAAACCGTACCCTAACACACTACCCTAACCCGTGCCAATGCATACCTAACCCTGTACCTAACCTAACCCTACCCTAGAACACAACACGTACTCCAACCTAACCTAACCTAAACCCAAACCCTAAACCTAACCGTACCCTAAACCTAATCTGTACCTAACCCATAACCTCTAACCTGTAACCCTAAACCCAAACCTAACCCCTGCCCTCTCCTTACCTAACCCTAACCCCTACCCTCACCCATACCTAACTAACCCATACCTAACTTAACCCGTGCCTAATCTGTACCCTAACCCCGGGATTGGCTACCCCTGGACCCCACCACGGGACTCAGCCTGCCACCCTCAGGAAACCATGCCCTTGGGGCGCAGAGACCCGTGCAGGAGAGCAGTAGGGCCCCTGAGCCCCAGCATCCTGGCGGCCTACACCCAACCCTGGCCCAGCTCATCCGCCCCACGCCTTCCCTTCCAGCTTGCCACCGGCTGCATCAGAGCCGCAGACCGCTGGGTTCCTGGGGCTAGACCTGACCTAGTCGGCTGGGTAGGCCCCTCCTGGGGCCGGTGCCGCAGCCCCAGGGACTGGGGACACCTGACCCACTGCAGGAAAAGCCTGCCAGCCCACAGAAACCGTGCCCCTTGGGAGGCTGTAGCATTCAGGAGGCGGGAAAACCAGGAGGGCCCCCAGAGCCCCGGAACTTGGCGATCCTAAACCCAACCTTGAAGCCAATGCTCACCCCACCCCACCCTCACCTCAGCCCCGGGAGCTCGCCACATAGTGGGCAATCTGGCCTGGGGTTCCTGGGCCCCAACCCTAACCCTAGTTCATCTGTGGGAGGGCCCCTCCCCAGGAGCCTGGAGCCACAGCCGGGGGATTGGACACTGAGCCCCACAGCGGGACATCAGTCTGCCACCGCAGGAAACCGTGCGCCTTGGGAGGCCATAGAGCTTCAGGGGGGCCGAGAGGCTCTCTGAGCCACCGCGAACTTCGGCCTCCCGCTTAAACCTGAAGCCCACGCTCACCCTCCACACCCTACCTCAGCCCGTGTGGCTCGCCATACAGCCAGCAGATCGGGCCTGCGGCTCCTGGGGCCTAACCTAGCCCTAGGTCGCGCGCGGTGTGGGGCTCCCAGGAGCCTTCACCACAGCCCGGGGAATTGGGATACCTGTGCCCCACCGCAGGACTCAGCTTGCCACCGGAAAGAAACTGTGCCCCTTGGGGCTCTACGAGACCTGGGCACGAGCATGGGGAGGCCCCGGGCCCGTATACCTTTGGCAGCCCCCCGTGCCCCAACCCTGGGCCCATGTTCACCCTCCCCCATGGCCTCCTCTCAGCCCTCCACAGAGCTTCCGCACCGCCTGCAGTATGTCCCTGCGGGCTCCTGGACCCTAACACTTACCCTAGGTTGGCCACAGAGGGGCCCCTCCCAGGGTCCTGGCACCCTACTCCGGGGATTGGGGACACCAGCCCACTGTAGACTCAGCCTGCAGCCCACGGGAAACTACCGTTTTGGGCACAACAGAGGATTCAAGGCAAGAGAGTGGGGCACCCTGAGACCCCTTCTGGTGACCCGACATTTGTGGGGCATTCCGGATGAAACCCCAAGGCTCACACTCACCCGCCCTTGTGCCCTCATCTCAGCTTGCCTGGGAGTTCTCAAGGCACTGGGAGTTCAGACCTGCTGTCTCTTGAGGCCTAACCAACCCTGGGTCTTCTGCTGAGGTCCCTCCCTGTTTGCCTGCCTCAAGGCAGCAGGCATTGGGCTCCCTCTGCAAGACTAGAGGACTCAGCCTGCCACAGCAGGAAACTGTCATTTGGGGTGCAGCAAGGATTCATAGGAAAATCGGAGGGCCCTCCTCAGCCCATCCCAGAGCAACCCCCACTTTCAGAGATGTCCCCGGTTCCATGGTAGCTTCACACTGACCTTTAAACTTGCTCTCCACAGAGATCTTTTGAAATTCTCCACTTCCAACCATGGCATCATCCAGCTTCAGTGCCTTACCCAGCTTTAGGTCTTGAGGAGATTAAAATGGGAAGTCATTTCACTGATGCTACGTGACTGGTGACCAAAAGATACATGCATAAATGCTTCATATCACTTGGCTTCAGGGAAATGCAAATCTAAACCCCTATAGATGCCATATCACCGCGAGGCGAATATCTAAAAATAAGAAGACATGAAACTATACATGTTGGAGAGGATGTGGAGAAAGAGCCTCTTACACTTGTGTCAATGCAGGGTCAGCCACCTTGAAAATGTATGCGGTTTCCTCAAGAAGTTATAAATAAAAGCTACCCTATGTCCCAGCAATTGCACTCTGGGTATTTACCCCAAAGAGGCAGAGGTAGTGAAGACGGGACACATGCACCCCAGTGTTCATAGCAGCAATATCCATAATAGACAAGCTGTGGAAGGAGTGCAGATGACCATGGATAGATAAATGGATAAAGAAGATGTGGATGATATATATAATGAAATATTACTCAGCCATCAGAAAGGATGAATACTTACCATCACACCTACCTGGGTGGAGCTGGAAGGTATTATGATGAGTGGAATAAGTCAATGAAAGAAAGACAATGATCATATGCTTTCACTCCTATGTGGAATATCAGAAACAAGGAAGAAGACCATAGGGGAATGTAGGGAAAATAGAATGAGAAGTCATCAGAGAGGGAGAAAACCCATGATGGCCTCTTAACTATCGCAAGAAACTGATGATTGCTGGAGGAGAAGTTTGGGGGGGGTAACTGGGTGAGTAGCATTAAGGAGGTCACAGGATACAATGAGCACTGGGTGTTACACACGACTGAAAATTTATTGAAGACTACATCTGAAACTAATGATGTACTGTAAGTTGGCTAACTGAATTTAAATTAAAGAACAAAAGACCTCGAATAAACAATCCTAAACATTTGTATGGAACCACTAAAGATTCAAACAGACAGTGCAATGTGGAAAAGAAAAACAAAGCTGGAGGACTCACAATTTCAGATTTCAGGTTATACTACAAAGCTGCAGTCATCCTAACAAGACAGTACGGCACAGAAATAGACACAGCGACCAAAGGAACAGGATACAAGTTCGACAAGAACCCACAATATGTGGTCCATGAATCTTCCACAAAGCAAGCAACGATATCAAAGGGAAAAGGACAGTCTCTACAACAAATGGTGTTGGGAAAACTAGACAGCTACGCACAAAAGAATGAAATTAGACTGCTTTCTTACACAATACAGACAAACACAAAACAGTTTCAAGACCTCAATATGAGACCTGATCCATAAAAATCCTACAGGAGGGAAGACAGTAACTTCTTGACATGGACCATATTAACGTTTCTCTAGACTGTCTCCTGGGAGCAAAGGAAATGAAAGCAAAAATAAACTATTGGGAATACAGCAAAATAAAAAGTTTCCACACAGCAGAAGAACAATGAAACGTAAAAATATAAGACAACTTACTCAAAGGGAGAAGATATTTAAGATCATATGCAATAAAAGGGATAGTGTCCAAAACATGTGAACTGATACTACTCGACCCCCCAAAAACAAATAATCCAGTTAAGAAATAGGCAGGAGCATGGACAGACATTTCTCCAAAGAAGAAATACAAATGGCCAACAGTCCCGTGAAAAGATGTTCACCATCACCCATCATCAGGAAAATTGAAATCCAAGGACAATAGGTAATACCTCAAACCTTTCAGAATGGCTAACATCAAAAGCACAACAAAGAGCAGGTGTTGAGAGGATGTGGATAAAGGGGAATCCTCGGAACTGTGTGGGAGCTAAACTGGGTGGCCACCGTGGAAAACAGTATGAAGGTTATTCAAAAATTAAATATAAACTACCCTACGATCCAGAATCACACTACTGTATTTACCCAAAGAATAGGGAAAACAGTACAGTGAAAAAGGATACTGCACCCCTATGTTTCTTGCACCATTATTTACAATATCACAATATGGGAGCACAAGTGTCTGTAGAAAAATTGACAAATGAGATGATAGATGTGTGTATTCACACACACACACCACACACACACACACACATCACACACACAATGGAGTATTACTCGGCAAAAAGAATGAAACCTTCCATTTGCAGCCAATGGATGAGCTAAGAAGTATTATCCTAACTAAAATCAGCATGTCAGAGAGAAAGACAAATCCCATACGATGTCACATTGCTAGAATTTAGAAACAACAAAAATAAATAACTAAAAGAGAAAAAGGAGACACACCAAAATACAAACTCTTAACAATAGAGAACAAACGGATGGTTACAAGAGAGGAGGTGGATAGAGGGATGAGTGATATAGATAAAGGGGATGAAGAGGACACTTTTCTTGATGACCACTGAGTAATATATAGAATTACTGAATCACTCTATTGTACACCTGAAACGAATGTAACACTGTATGTTAGCTCTACTGGAATTAAAATAAATTTTTAAAAAAGATTTTTCTTTCAGGAACCTCTTTGAAAAAGCTTTTCCTGTGCACTGTGCATAAGCCCAATTGGGAGGATTCACTCTACAATAATTATTCACTCCATGCCTCAAATTCAGATTTCACTGAGTTCTTACCGTGGATCCCAGCCCACGGGAGCCATGGTCCTTTTCAGTCCAGGCTCAGCACCAATGCATTCAAGATTGGAAGTAGAGACACATGTCACTTCACAGTCCAGAAAGCTATTATTGTTTCTGTTTCAGTGTGAGAGAGTCACAGACTTTGGGACAGGTTTCAGAGCAGGTTTATTATGGATCCTGGATCTCTACTTCAATGTTCATTGCCTGGATCCATTTGGCTAATAGGTTCCCGTGGATGGGCTTGCTTCCAAGCATACATGGAAGATGCAAGGTGGGTGGGCTTGGTCGGACAGGAGAAAAGACCAAAAAGCAGACAAGAGTCCGACCCCCCTGATCCAGGAACTGTTACAGGAGAGGGTATCGTGAGTAGAATCCATCTGCGAAACTCCAAGGTCACCAGTGAACACAGGAGGCGGGTCAAGGGATCTGGAGATGCAGGGGTTGAAGGCTGCTCTGAGCTACCTCTGGGAGGAAGGGAGGGAAGGAATGAGAAGGAGAAACTGCCTGCCCCTGGCCCATGCCAGCTGCCCACCACTCCGACACGCATCAGTCATGAGCTGACACAGCCTGGGCTCAGGATGGGCGCTCGGGTCCCTCAATCCTCAGTGGGACAGCTGGCCCAAGGCTCAGAGACATGCTGAGGGAGATGAGGAGGAAAGCTGCCCCACCCAGGTCATCCCTCCTTGAGCAGACAGCCCTTCAGAACTTGCTAAAAAAACCCCACTAAGCAGGGTCAAAGACATGCCATGGATGAACTAAGGCATAGAGATATGTAAAATGAACATTCATTTTTAAGTTCAGAGCTGTCATCTCAGAAGTGGGAGAGCTTCCTGAAGAAGACGGGGAGGGCAGCCATGCTGAAAAGGGAGACATGGCTCTCCTGATTGGGGACCTGCAGCCCCTTCCTGGGGCAGGGCATCACCTCTCGCATTACAGAGATCCATGGAAGTGTTCCATCAGGGCCAGATGTTTCTCTGAGAAGGCTATGGCATCGGACTGCACAGGGCACCAGGGACGAGGGCCAGATGGAGGACGACAATACCGGAGGCCATGGGCAAGAGCAGAGGCACATGACCTTGGAGATGATGATGAAAAGCAGGAGGTGGCAGCATGGAGCGGCCCGAAAGTGCCATGGGAGCAGTGCCCACAGCTACACTGACTGGTGCCTTCTGTGCAGTGTGCTGCGGCTTCAGTGTGCTCAGACTAGTCCTGACCACAAGTCTAGGAAGTGTGCACCATCCCCGGCCTCCTCTCCCCTTGCAGCTGCTAGGAATCTGCGGTCACAGACCCAGGTCAGCTTGGTAGAGCCAAGCGTGGCTCCCCTGACGCTGCACCTCTGGTGGTGGTCAGTGCAGCCTCGTGCCTGGCGAGCACTGATGTCACCCTGTCTCCACAAATCCACAGCAGGAGGGTGTCCCTAATTCACAGCACCTGATGAGCAGATCCACAGAACCCAACACCCGGTGCCACTCGGGACCTCACCTATGGTCATGGAGCTCACCATACCCTTTTTCACTGTCCCCCACAGAAAGCCTGGTTCTGATCCCCACAATCCAAAACATCCTGGTTTGCTGACCTGGGGTCATGCCATGACCCACATGGCACCTTTCTTTAAGTGAAGGCTATCCCACCTCTATGAAAATATTTCTTGAAGTATAAGTCCATCAGGACTACGGCGTGAACTGGTAGCACACAGCCTGCATGGTAGTAGTCAGTAGTAATTCTAGGGTTAACCCCAACCCGTCTCACAAACCTTCCTCCATCCCCAGGAACTCATGGTCTGCCCTCAGAAAACCCTCCAGGAAACAAACCTTTCATCTGAATCTCTCACTTCTGCTTCAAATCTTGTCCAACACAATGATATGACTAGAAATCGATCTCAAAGAAAAAAATGGGACAGTCAAAAATAGGTGGAGATTGGGGGCCTGGGTGGCTCAGTCGTTAAGGATCTGCTTTCAGCTCAGGTCGTGATCTCGGGATCCTGGGATCTAGCCCCAATCAGGCTCCTTGCTCAGTGGGAAGCCCAGCCTCCTCTCCCACCACCCTGCTTGTTCCTCTCTCGCTGTCTCACTCTCTGTCAGATACTTAATAGTCTTAAATAAATATGTGGAGATTTAACATGCTACTGAACAACAACAGTCAAAGAAGAAATCAAAAATTTTAGAGTACCTTGACACTGATGAAAAGACAAGCCACCTACAAAAACTTTGGGATGCGCAGCAAGTAAACTATGGGGACATCATAGAAATTCAAGTCTTCATCAATCCATGAGAATGCTCTCCAATAAACAACCTAATTTATGTGGTAAAGACGCAGAAAAAAAAAAAACAAACAAAGCCCCAAATTAGTAGAAATAAGGAAAGAACAAAAAGGAATGCATTAATAAACCCAACGGAGACTAAAAAGACAAAAAAAAAAAACTGACAATCTTAGCTAGACTCACCAAGAAAGACAGAGGACTCAAATACAATCAGGAAAGAAAGATAATGGATTCCTCTCTCATATCAAAATCAAAAGAACTCTTCAACCTTGGACACAACAAATTCTTGCAAGCCATGTCTCTAAAGGCAAAGGAAATAAAAGCAAAAAGAAATATTAGCACTTCATCAGGATAAAAAGCTTTTGCTCGGCAAAGCAACGATCAACAAAACAAAAAGGCAACCTATGGAATCGAAGATATCTACCAAATAATATTACAGATAAAGGGCTGGTATCCAAGATCTATAAAGAACTCCTCAAACTACACCCAAAATAGGCAGAAGACACAAAGAGATACTTCTCCAAGAAGACACAAATGGCCAACGGACACATGAAAAAATTCCACATCACTTGCCATCAGGCAAATACAAATCAAAACGACAATGAGATACCACCTTACACCAGTTAGAATGGTTAAAATTAACAAGGCAGGGGGCACCTGGGTGGCACAGTGGTTAAGCGCCTGCCTTCAGGTCAGGCGTGATCCTGGCATTATGGGATCGAGCCCCACATCACTCTCTCTATGAGCCTGCTTCTTCCTCTTCCACTCCCTGCTGTGTTCCCTCTCTCACGCTGGCTGTCTCTATCTCTGTGGAATAAATCAATAAAATCTTGAAAAAATTAACAAGACGGAAATTACAAAAAGTCAGAGGGATGTGGAGAAAGGGAACCATCTTCTACTGTGAGAGATTCAGGCTGGTATAGCCCTTTTGAAAACAATATGGAGGTTCCTCAAGACGCTTAACACAGAGCTATCCTATGACCCACCAATTGCACTACTGGGTATCGCATAGACACAGAGTAATGAAAAGAAGGGGGACCTGTATCCCAATGTTCATAAGGCAATGTACATAATAGCCAAACTGAGGAAGGAGCCAAGAGTGTCCTTCAGCAGATGAATGGACAAAGAAGATGTGGTTCATCTACACAATGGAATATTACTCAGTCATCAGAAAGGATGACACCCCCATTTGCACCAACGTGATGGACAAGGAGGGGATTATGCTAAGTGAAATTAAGTCAAGCAGAGAAAGACAATTATCATATGGTTTCATCCTATGTGGAATGGAAGGAATAGCATGGAGGATATTAGAAGATGGAAGGGAAAAGTGAAGGGGGAATGAGAGGGGAGATGAATCCTGAGAGACTACTGACACTGGGAAACAAACTGAAGGTTGCAGAAAGGGAGGGAAGGGAATGGGTTATCTTGGTGATGGGTATTAAGAGGGCACGTGTGGGCGCCTGGGTGGCACAGCGGTAAGGTCTGCCTTCGGCTCAGGGTTATGGGATCGAGCCCCACATCAGGCTCCTCCGCTGTGAGCCTGCTTCTTCCTCTCCCACTCCCCCTGCTTGTGTTCCTCTCTCCGGCTGTCTTTCTATCTCTGTCAAATAAATAAATAAATTCTTTTAAAAAAGGAGGGCACGTGTCATAATAGGCACTAGGGTGAATATGCAAACAATGAATCATGGAACACTACATCAAAAACAAATGAAGTACTCTGGGTGACTAACATCATTTTAAAAATGAAAGATATATGAAATCCATACAGGAAAACTGTCACTATTTGCAAATGACATGAAATCCCGAGAAGGATTCCACAAAAAAAACTGTTAGAATAAACAAATTCAAGAAAGCTGCAGGGTATAAAGTCGATATACAGAGCCTGTTGTCTTTATTTTTTCGAATTTTATTTATTTATTTGACAGGAAGAGAAAAACATGAGCAGGGGAGTGTCAGAAAGAGGGAAAAGCAGACCCTCGCTAAGCAGGGAGCCCAACACGGCTCGATCCCAGAACTCTGGGATCATGACCTGAGCTGAAGGCAGACGCTTCACTATGGAGCCACACAGATGACCCAATCTTGCATTTCTGTATACTGATGACACACTTTCGCAAAGAGAAAATTAAAAAGAACAATCCATTTACAATTGCATCAAAAATATCTAGGAATAAAAGTAACCAAAATGAGAAAAGACATAGTACACTCAACACATGGCGAAAAGAAATGAAAAACTGAGTGTCGAGGGGGCAGAATGTATGGGTCAAAGATTTGGAAGGCAACACAAACAAATGGAAGCTTTACGCCATGCTCCTTAACTGGAAGAGTTAATTATGTGAACATGTCCATCGTACCCAAAATCAACAGATGTAATGAAATCCTATCTGAATTCCAGTGGCATTATTCGAGGAAATAGAAAACAGTCCTCAAACTTGTATGGAATCACAAAAGACCCCAAATACCCAAACAACCTGAGAAAAGAAAGGTGCAGTCAACACACTCTATTTCAAGCTGATTACAAAGCTTTGTCATCAAAACAGGATGGTACTGGCATAAACACAGACACCGGTCAGTGGAACAGAACAGAAAGCTCAGAAACTTACCCACACTAGATGATCCTAACTTAGGACACAGCAGCAGAAGATATGCCATGAGGAAGGACTGTTCTTCAGTGAGCGGTAACAGGCAAACTGGACACTAAATGCAGAAGAATATAACTGGGTCACTTTCTTCACCACCACAAAATTTTTAATGGATGAATGATTTTGAACATAAGACCTAATCCATAAACCTCAAGAAGACACAGGTACTAAGTCTCGACATTGGTTTTGGCAAAGAGTCTTCAGATCGGACACCAAATGCAAAGGCAACAAAAGCACAAATAAACAAGTGGAACAACATCAAACTGAAATCTTCCACAGGCAAAAGAAACCATCAAAAACTTAAAAGCCACTGACCCAATAAGAAAAAATATCTGAATCATATGTGTGAGAAGAGGCTAATATCCAAAAATACAACAACACTCATACAAATCAAAACAAAAAAATATATAAAAATGGGGGAATATGTGAATAGATATTTTCCAAAGATGGCACACAGGTGCCAACAGACAGAAAAAGTTGTTGACTTCACTAATCATCCTCAGGGAAACATCAGTAAAACCCACAATCGGCTATCCCTCACAACTGTTGGAACAGCAATTGTCCCAGAGACAGACACCAGTGGGTCAAGGGTGTGCAGAGGAGGAGACACTGTGCACTGTTGGTGGGAATGGAAATTGGTGCAGCCACTGTGACAAACGGTATGGAGGTTCCTGAAAAAATAAATACACACTACCCATGACCCAGTAATGGCTCTACTGAGATTGATTGGAAGAACACAAAATACTGCCTCAAAAGACAGATGCACTCCCACTTCACTGCAGCATTATTCACAAGAACCAGACATGGAAACACAGCCTTGGGGGCCTATGCCAAGTAACTCAGACACAGAAAGACCAATACCAGATGCTCTCATGTACATTCCACGTGGAATAAAAAAAACTGAACCATAGATACTGAGAGCAGATTGGTGAGTGCCAGATTCGGGATGGGGTGGTAGAAACGGGTGAAGGTGGTCAAAGTCTCAATGTTTGAGTGAGAAAATCCAGCAGTCATGAAATGTTCTGTCCAGCATGGAGACTAAAACTAACCCCACAGCATGGGGTATAGGTTTCCCTGCTCTTTGAAAGTACAGGGCTTCTGAGAAACCTTGCACAGCAGAAATGGTGTCAGAAGGAATGCCATTAATTTACGAAAATTAGACAGTGTGCTCAGACTCCAAAATTCCTTCTCTTTGGCTTTTCTTAGGCCTCAGCACACAAGTTTCAACTGAGGCCCAGCATAAAGTGAAGATAAAGCACAGCAGAGGCTCACAAACACAATTCAAGTGCTGGTGGCTGGATGCGGAGAAGCGGTTCCCAGGGAAGGAGCTGGTTGGTGCACGCCGCCTCTGTCGTGCTCTCCCCAAAACAGATGCTGAAGCGATTCTCACTGTTCACCTTTTTCATAAGAGGGAAATCCTCTTCAGTTCTCTTCCTCTTACTGAAGCTGGGTAATAACTATAGTTCTTTCAAGAAACCATTGTCTTCTAGTGAACGTTTAAAAGAGTGGGGGATACTTGTACTTGAGCATTGCTGAGGGAGGAGATGTGAAAGGTCTCCCAGACACAAACCTCAGCAGATCCACGGGAAAGGCACCTTCCTCAGCATGCGAACACGGACTACCTCCTACCCCGAGAAACCCTCTCCTTCCCCTGATCAGACAACCCACAAAGCTGGGAGTTACCCCAATCCTCTTTCTCCTGCTCCTAATAGCTAACCCATCAGCAAATCCTGTGAGCTCCATCTTCAAAATGGACCCAGAATACGTCTAACCACTCCATCCAAGGCCACCTGTCTGGTCCACAGTGCCTGAGTTCCTGGAAAAGCTTCGTCATTGACCTGCCTTGCCATCTTCAACCCTCTGTCATCTGTTCTCAACACTGTAGCCAGGATGGCCCAGTGAAACAGATTATGGGGTTATAGCCCTGGAATGGCTTTCTTCTGCACCCTCTGTCACCTCTCTGAGCTCATGTCCTAAGCTGTCTCCTGTGGCCACAGGGCCTTCTTGCTGCTCTGGACATACCTGGAATTCTCCTGCCCAGGCCTTGCACATGCTTTCCCTTCTGTTCAGAATGCTCTTGATGTGTTCTCACCTCACTTTGAGAAGTCTGAATTGGAGTGCAGGGACAGAAGATGAGGCTGTGTGTGTTGGGTGAGGCTGGTGGCCCAGAAGAAGTTCTCTGCCAGCTCTCAGCCTGTGCCTCACTTGTCCTCAGCCAGGAACTTGCACACAGCCCTCACCTGTCACAACCTCACCCAGGAACCCAAGCCACCCTGAGCCCACCCTGCCCACACCTGCTGCAGAATGCATTCAGCTCTCCTCTGGGACCCCTGTCAGCTTTACCCAGTCGGAACTCCCCCTCCTGCAAAGCTCCCGGATTCCCCTCTCTTCCAAAATCACACACTGCCAAGGCTTTCATGAGAAAGCTATAACGCTAACTAATGAAAGGTTCACACCTACTTTCCCTTCTGTTGCCTTTCTCCACCTTCTTTCCTACCTGTGAAAACTGTAACATATCAGTGGAACATGAACATGCTCTGAGACCTGAATCTTTCATTGAGCTTTCAGGGACTCCTTATGTGATAAGAAACTAGTGTATCCTACAACAGGGTGTTTACACTCTATCCTCTATAGAATAGTACAGCCCAAATCACTACAATTTTACCTCATCTTCATGAAGCAGAACACTTTTTTCCTTTCTTCTTTTTAAATTCAGTTAGTTCACATGCCATGGAATATTCGCTTCGAGGGTAGATTTAGTGATTCCTCACCTGCATACAGAACCCGTGCTCATCACAAGGCCCTCCTTAATACCCTCACCCATTTAACTCTTCCCCCACTTCCTGTCACAGCAACACTCAGTTTGTTCTCCAAGGTTGAGTCTATTTCCTTGTTTGCCTCTCATCACCCCTCACTCTGTTCATCTTTTTCTTTCTGAAATTCCACAAGTGTGAGAGCATAGGATATTTGTCTTTCTCACTGATTTTGCTTAGCTTAATACACTCTAGGTACATCCACATCCTTGCAAATGGTAAGATTTCATTCTTTTGAAGCTGGTCATATTCATTATATATATATATATATATATATATATATATATATATATATATATATATATATATATATATATATATATGTATCCCACATCGCTTTATCCATTCATCAGTGCATGGACTTTGGGATTCTCTCCATAGTTTGGCTACTGTGGACTTTTCTGCATAAACATCATGGTGCATGGACCCCTTCAAATCTGCATTTTTGTATCCTTTGGGTAAATACCTAGGACAGCAATTTGCTGGATCATGTGGTTGTTCAATGTTTAACTTTTGAGGAACCCCACACTGTTTCCCAGACTGGCTGCACCACTTTGCATTCCCACCAACAGGGGTGGAGGGTTCCCTTTAACAGAACATTATCTGCCGGCAATTTCATAAGAGGAAACAAAACTCTGGAGGATGCACCCAGGTCAGGACAGCAGTTGCAGACTTCACCCCAAGGCTCCTGACGCCAAGCCCCTTGAAGCCACCAGCATGCCACTATCAAAAGAATTCCCAGACTCTCCTTCTGACTCCACCACCAAAAGAAACTACAGAGAATATGGCACCTCAAAATATCGAGATAATACATTTAGTAAAACTAGAAAGTAAGCTCAACTTTATAACAGGAACAGGCCGCTTTGGATAATTTGAATTTTCCCTCCACCTAATTTTAACTCTTCGATGAAAAACTAATCAATGATGAAACATCACCTTTGTCAAATGACATCATCCAAGTCTGTATCAGATGAAAAAAGCCACCTAACTCTAGATACTCAGCCACTCACCATATTAGGCCCAATTGAATAAACACTGTTAGATGAAGGAACAAATTAGATGACAAACAGGCACAGAGTGAATTCACCTTCCCTTTCTAATAAAAAGAGTGTTCTAGGAAACAGATGGTCAAAAACATTTGTAAGCAATAAATGGACAGAAAATTGTGATCCCCTGCAAAGTTCTACCAGCAGGGAAACTAGTAATTCTTCGCACCAAACCCAGAATGCTGACAGCTACTTCAATTTTACTTTGTGGCTCAACTGAGAAAGAGAAAGGCCCAGGAGGTTTTGGGATAATGAGAGGTTTACCTCCAGCCTGACATAGATAGGACATTTTGCCAAACATACCTGTGCTTTCTCTGAACACTGGCGTCCTGTGACAAGCTGCCTCGCTGACTCCATGCTGACTTCAAAACCTCGTGTCTTGCAGCCCAGAGCAGAGTGCTGTCAGCTGGGGAGAAAGAGGCACCTCTGACTACAACCTGAACACCTGCTGGTTTCGGTGAGAGAACATACTTGTTGTTCAGTAATTATCTTCATTCTCAATAGACCAATGACCTTGCCTTTTTGTGAAAAGCGACTTCTCTTCTAAAGAAACCTCAATTCGTCTATTCCCAATGCAACTAGAGTGGGTCCTGTTCCTAGGCCCCCACCTGGCAGGATTTTCCTGCACGATTCTAACAGCCAATTACCACTAACCTGGGGGCACACGGGCATAATGCTGAAGTTGGGGGACGGCTCTGGGCAGCATGCACACACCTGTGCCTGGGGGACCAGGGCACACCCTGCTGAACTTGGGGTACTGCTCAAGATGCATCACCTGCACTGTGTCAGAGCCGGCAGGGGACACATCACTGAAGGTAGGGACTCTGTGACGGTCACTTACCCACGTTTCCGGGGGAACAGGACCCGACAATTTCGCAAACCAACCACAAGCTCAGGTGGATTGGCGCCCCCTTGAGTTCACGGTATGGAATGGCCAGTAGAGTGACACATGGAGAAGAGACTTTACAGGGAAAAAGAAAACTCACTTGAGTTCCAATCAAGTGAACCCTCTCCAGGTGCCTCTTCCGAACCTGCCTCCCACCTGGGCCACTCCTACACCCGGGACCCCACCCACGGTGCCGCTGCTCACTAACCAGCCGGGACCTCCGGGGCAACTCTCTCTCCCCGTCCTCTTTTGCTGTCCCAGTTTTGCACCCCACTGCAACTCTGGAACAGCCCACAGAGACGAGCTCCACCCCACAGTGATTTGTCAGGAGGGTGGTGCCCCAGCCCTGGGAAGCTAAAAGGCAACCATCTCAAGCCTGAACCCTGAAAGTGCAGGGGGTCCGCCAGAGCGCCTCCTCTACCCAACACCCAGCACAGCATGGTAGTCCTGGCCGGGCTTCCTCCCACACACCTGGCTCTTCCAGGGGACCCTCTGCGTGAGACCACCCTAGAGTCCCTGCCTCATCCCGCTTTCTGCCCAGCCACTCCTGCTGGGGTGTGGCCTGGTTCTGGGCAAGGTCAGTGGCTCTCAGACCCTCCAAGGCTTGGCTTTAGGAAATGTGCAATGATTTCACTGCATTTTCAGTATGTATATTCATCCGTATGACTTAATCTACTGTAATACCAAAGAGTGTTCTTTATTTTCTATCTTTTGTTGGAATTTTGGTTTGTTTTCTTCTCAAAACAGATGTACAACACTGTGCTTGGGGCAGAAACTAGGGCCCATGCTTTGAGTTTTGCCCTAATCATTTTTGAGCCTGGTGAAATGATTAAAGGATAGCTTCCCTGGGATCCCAGGATCAGGCTAAGATGATATAAGAAAAAAATTTAACAATGGTATAATTACTCTAAATGGAGGAATTTGATGACAAAAGCACTTTCACAAGAGTACCAAAGAAATCAAAGATGGTACGCCCAGAGCCTACCTGCTCCATGGTCAGCACAGGTAACAGAACTGATTCTTAGTCTCCGACTCCTGCCCTTCTCCTGCCCAAAATCTCTAAGCACACAGACCAGCTTAAAATCAGAATTGTGGAACTGTGTACACTTAGTGATATCTGGCACCATTCCCTTGACTGCAGAATAAAACACAGTAGCTCGTTTGTCACCAACCTACTTCAACATGAAGTGCCCCTGGATGCACAAGTTCTTTTTCTCTACAAATGTTGACTAATGTAAGTCCAGTCATACATATAAAAACACTACGATGGCGGGGAGTCATCAAAGAGTAAGGAATATTTTAGCCATGTTTATAGAAAGCGATGGCTCACT
>NW_024426886.1:9662-18940 GCF_017311325.1 Ursus maritimus | reverse complement strand
TTTTCAGTATGTACATGTCAGTATGACTTTAATCTTATGGGAGCCAATGACGTTCTTTATTTTTCTTATATTTATGTTGGCATTTTTTTGTTATTGTTTTCTTCTCGAAGCAGATGTACAACATGTGCTTGGGGCAGAAATAGGGCCCATGCTTTGAGGTGTTGCCCAGTCATTTTGAGCCGGGTAAAATGTTAATGGATAGCTTCCCTGGGATCTCAGGATCAGGGCCCACAGATGACATGAGATAAAAATTCCTTTTATCATTATAATTACTCCTAAATGGAGGAATTTGAGACAAAAGCACCTTTCACAAGAGTACCAAGAAATCAAAATGATGCCCACGGATGGCTGCCTGCTCCATGGTCAGCACAGGTAACAGAAGTGTTCACAGTCTCTGGACTCCTGCCCTTCTCCTGCCCAAATCTCTGAAGCACACAGACCACTTAAAATCAGAATTGTAGAACTGCTAGACACCTTAGAGATGTCTGGCACCATTCCCTTGGACTGCCGAATAAAACACAGTAGCTCGTTGTCACAAACTAATTTCAACATGAAGTGCCCCCTGGATGCACTAAGTTCTTTCTCTGCAAATGTTGACTAATGTAAGTCACAGTCTTACCATATAAACACTACGATGGCTGGGAAGTCATCGTAGGTAAGGGAAAATTTTAGCCATGTTTATAAGCATTAGCTCACGTTGTAGAAGAGGCTGAGCTGAGTGTTTTTAAATACTATTTCAGACCTGTTTTACAGCACCCTCTGAACATACCAGAGCCTGAATCGACTAAAAAAGATAGTTGCTTTCAGTAACTTTAATATCAGAAAAATATTATACTGTCTCTATTCCTAAGGATCTTTGAGTATCTTACCCAGAGGTCCTCCACTGAGATAATGATCTTAATGATCACCATGGGCAGATGAGAAAAGGCCCGCTGAATTCGTTCCAGTTTTCCACATGGCAAGAAAATCCTGATACTTGATAGGTTTCCAGATTGAGAAGACCAGAGATAAGAGGGAAATAGCACCCTGTATGGAACAACAAGGGATTTGGAGTCAATTTGGGGATCCCACTTAGGTTTCTGACACTAAAATTCTCTGTGACTCATATCATCTGAGTCCCTGTCTAACCACCTGAACATGTCGCTAAAAATATCTACGCCCTAGTTCAGAAGTTTAAGAGGCAGAATGCTACAAAGAGCCAGCATGATGTCTCTCAGGAACAGGTGTTCAAAGCAATAATTGCTATTGGGTCTATTTCTTTTCCAGAAGAAAGAACACATGTTGAATCCATATTTCTAATAGATGACTCACCAGATGATTTTCAAACCTGAAGGAAGGCCAAGAAGTCGCTCTTGTGTCATATTTCACTCAGAAATCATGTTGTTGGACTGGTGATGATGATACGATAGCAACGTCATCACTAAAATTGGGGAGCTTCTAATTTCCATACGGCCATGTTGACCCCCTTAGCTCAGAGCCACCAGAAAGGGCTGCTGGGCAGTGGGCACCGCCATCACTATGAGTGGGGAGCTTCCCATTTCCATATGGCCATGATGACCCCCTTAGCTCAGGGCCACCAGAAAGGACAGCTGAGGGGGACCACAGGCCAAGGCTGCCAGGTGTGGCTGGGGCAGGCAGAACTCTGACTTAAGGCTCAACTCCTGTCTAGGTTATTATAATGCTCTTCACAAAGAAAGTGCCATTGTGTGTGAGCCCTCATGTAGAAAAGGTTCAGAATTTCCATTGAGATTCCCTCTCTGACCTTTAGGATATGTAGCAAAGTTCCATTTAATTTTTAAACATTGAAGGACTTCCTGGTTTTCTTTTCGCTATGACTGTGGCTCAATTCCCCTGTGGTCTAAGAATAGAATCTAGTTAATTTCAGGGTTTAACATTTGTAGACTTGATTCGTGGCCCCACCTATCATCTATTTGGGTAAAGAGTCTATGACCTCTTGAAAACAATGGATTCTGCACTTATTATGGAATGTTCCCTATATGTCAATTAGGTCACATTTTACCAATGTTTTTTCTGCTTTTTCTGTCAGATATTGAGAAAGGTATATTAAAATCTTCAAACAATGCTGCTCTATTCAAAGTGGCATTGGAGAATCTACCAGTTTTAGAAGGCAAGAGAAACAAAAAGTATAAGAATTGAGGGGATAATTGTGACTATTCACAGATAATACGATTGTGTACATAGAACATCCAAAACAGTCTATAAATACCCTATTAGAATTAAAAATGCAATTTATAAATTTGAGATGGATTGTAGCTTCCCATTGGACAGTTTCTGAAAGAAAACGTAGAACCTGTCAATCTTGGGGTAGGACATAGGGTGCACTAACCATTTAAAAGAATTCAGTGGGACTTCATAAAAATGTGACATTTCTCCTTATCTTATGACCATAAGAAAATGAAAAAGTGAACCGCAGGCTGGGAAGTAAAGATTTGCAATACACACACTGACAAAGCATCGTCAAGAAAGAATTCCTGCTCATCAACCATAGAAAGTCTATTTATAAATGAATACTTCACAAAAGATTGACTGATGGCCAATAAGAACAGGAAAGGGTGCTCTACAGTATTATTTTCAGGAACAGCAAGGCCTTTCCTAAAATGAAAACATACACACAAACCAGTATTCCCTAGATGGATGACGTCCTTATTTCTGAGGACAGCTTGAAGAACAGACTAGCATCAAAGTAAAGTGATGGAATTCCTGACACTCAGAGGATGGACAATTGACCTCAAACTACAGTACAATTTCTAGGCATCATTCGGTCCTCTGAAGGCAGACAACTACCACACCCCTTCCTACACCACACAGGTTGCTTCCCAACCCCTACCATAAAAGAAGAAGATGAGAAACAGATAGGACTAGTAGGAAATAGCAAAAATCACATGTGGGGATTATCCTGAAACACACTGATCACATAACTAGTGTAAGGAAGTGTAGGGAACTGACAAGGACAGAGACTCAAGCAACTTCTTTGGGAAATGCTGTCTGAAATGTCACACGTTGGTACCAGCAATGAGGGCTCTAGGCATACCCTAGGGTTTGCTCACAGGGTCTGCAACACCATCGCTGAGGACTGAAACTCTTCAAGACCTCAAAGCTTGCCTGATTGACTATTGGACTAAGAGATTCCCATGTTCTGAAAACAGATACCAACTAATTGAAAGGTTCACCGTTTAGGCCCTACAAGAACTGAACCATTCACTGAAAATCAATTACACACACACACACACACACACACACACACACACACACACACACATGTCATTTCACCAATTACTTAAACATTCAAGGTTCTTCCTACCTTTTCTTTTCACATTGATATTTATCTCACATGAAATGTCATCATTCTAATGAACACTGATGTCAAAATAGGAATCCATTGACACAATATTCACAAAATGGAACTTCCCTGCCATTTCAATATAGCGTTTTTAAAGTTTCATACATATTTTAGGTTTTGTTAACTTATACAGGAGAAGATCAGCATGAAAAACTCTAATACTGTGCAATGAGTTTTAAGCCTAGAGAACAAAAATTGTCCAATTTCATTAATTAGGAACCAAAGGGAAAGCATGGAAGCTGTAGTCGAATAATTTTACACATTGCATCCTCTTTATTCTACTACTGAGGGCGTGTTTTATTACCACTATGCATGCATCAATTGTCTTCCACGTGCACCTACACGGTATAATGAATTACTACAGTAGATGAATGTGGAATGGCGGCATCTATAATGAACAATGAAATTTCGATCTTATATTTGGTGAACTTCCACTGTCTGTCCCTTTAGCAATGGACCCTAAACAGAAGGGGAATGAACCACGAGAGACTATGGACTCTGGGAAACAAACTGAGGGCTTCAGAGGGGAGGGTGGGGGATTGGGATGGGCCAGTGATGGGTATTAAGGAAGATACATATTGCATGGGACACTGGGTGTTATATCAAATAATGAATCACAGACACTACATCAAAAACTAAGGGAATACGTATAGTGACTAACATATCATAATAAAAAATTATTAGAAAAAAAAATTAAAGGTAAAAAAAAAACCTGCACCTTTGTTTCAAGAACAATCACATTGAGAAAAACTAACTTCCAATCCTAAGACAAAACACAGACCAAGTTCCATTCACTCCCCTTTATTCACATTCTCTGTGGGTTCTAAGCTATTTCTCTACCTCCTTTCCTGCTGAGCAGGGAGCGGCATCCCAGAACCCTGGATCATCCTGAGCCAAAGGCACATGCTGTAACTGGCTGAGCCGCCAGGAGCCCCAGCCATGTTTCTCTTAAGCAAGGGACACTTTCTCACAATGCCTTCACATGACTTCACATGGTACCAGAGACCCTGCATTTGCCTCTAGGAGGTTGCAGATGAAGGCAATTGCAAACTCTCACAGTGGTTTATCAAATACAATGACCTGCCTGGTGACAGTGAACTCTTATGAGCCCACGAGAGGGTGCTGTGCCACTAGCTGTGGCTGGGCTGGCACAGAGAACCAAATCCATTTCCTGCCTGATGTCTGTGAGGAACAGATGCCCCCACTGTGATGAGACCCTGCCACTGAGCTGTCCAGAGATGGCCATCCTCACGAGGATGAGGATAAAGGACATGCCTGGGGAGACCTCATCTGTCTCTTTTATCTTTTCATATTTTTGACAGTGGACAAATCACTGCCTAAGGTCCCCAACTACCTTAGTCTCATCTGTGAATGGCCAAGAGGTTTTACAAAACACTTAGATTTTGACCTCACAAATGCCCACAACCACTTACCATAGGGATTCAACATTAAGCAAAGATACTGTTCGTTGGAAGAGAGGTCCTGCCCACTGTTGTTTCTCACTTATATGCTCATCTTCCTTACCCCATGGTAACATAACCACCTTGATTCCTGCTTCCGTCTTCAGGAAGGCTGATGTGACTTGAAGGGCATTACCCTGACATTGTTCTTTCTTAGCAATAAGATGTGGACATTTCCCTAGTCCTACACACCCAAAGTTGAATCGGAATCAGGATTGAGGAGGCTGATGAGAGTTGAAGGTGTTTTCCTGTACACGGTGGTTTATTACCAATAAGGATGGGTCAGAGTCCTCGAAATTCCAGAACCTTTTCATTAATGCTTCCTACTCGTGAAAGATGATGTACATTGGTCTTTCCCTGTATAGTGTGGTGACTCAGAGAAAAGTGTTTAACCCTTTCGTTAGACTTCCACGACCACTTTGGGGCTCGCTTCCATATTCACAAAGGATGACGTTAGGTCTAAGAGGGTTCCTGTACACTGTTGTTTCTTACAGATAAGTGTATGGCATTTTTGTTACATTGCCAGAGCCACTTAGTGCCGGGCTTGCCGGCCTCCTGGGGACGAACCCTAACCCTAGGTCGGCCCCCGAGTGTCCCCTCCCAAGGGGCCTGGCGCCACAACGCTGGGGATTGGGGACACCCGAGCCCAGCGCCAGAGTCACCCTGCTACCCCGCAACAACCCGGGCTGCTAGGGGCACCGCCAGTCTTTCAGGGCGAGAGAATGGGCAGGGCCCTCCAAGCCCCCTGTGACCTTCGATGGCCCCCCATGCCAAAACGCTTGGGTCCACACTCCCTCTCACCAGCGCCCTCACCTCGGCCTGCCCCTCCGCCTGCCGCAGAGCTGGCGGAATGGGCCTGCTGGACTCCTGGGGGCTAACACTTACCCTAGGTCGGCCCCGAGGGGCCCCTCCCAAGGAGGCTGGCACCGCAATGCCGGGGATTTGGGACCCCCGAGACCCAGTGCTGGACTCACTCTGCCACCCAGCAAGCACCCAGGGCGATAGGGGCATTGCCATTCATTCAGGAAGGGAGAATGGGCAGGGCCCTGCAATCCCCCTGTGACCTTCGAAGGCCCCCCGCGCAAAAACTCTGGCTCCCACGCTCTTGCTCGCCAGTGCCCTAACCTCAGCCCACCCCTCCACTCAATGCAGAGCTGGCGGATCAGGCCTGCTGGCTTCCTGGGGGCTAAACCTATCCCTAGTTTGCCCCCGAGGGGCCCCTCCCAAGAGGCCTGGCGTGGCATGCCATGGATTGGGGACCCTCAAGTCCCAGCGCCTGACGCACCCTGCCTCCCCACCGCCACATGAGGCGCTAGGGGCATTGCCAGTCCTTCAGAGCGACAGAAAGGGCAGGACCCTCCAAGCCACCTGCGACATTCGAAGGCACCCCGAGCCAAAGCCAAAATGCTCTGGCCCACGCTCCCGCTCGCCAGCTACCTCACCTCGACCCACACCTCCATTCACCGCACATGTGCGGAACCACCTGTGGGCTAACCTGGGGGCTAACCCTAAGTCTAGGTCGGCCCCCGAGGGGCCCGTTCCAAGGGGCCTGGCACCGCAACGCCGGGTATTAAGGACCCCCGAGCCCCAGCGCCAAAATCACCCTGCCACCCCGCCGCCACCCGGGCAGCTAGGGGTGCCGCTGGTCATTCAGGGCAGGAGAACGGGCAGGGCCCTCTGAGCCCATGGCAACCTTCGAAGGTCCCCCCCATCCGAAACGCTTGAGCCCACGCTCCCGCTCCTCAGCGCCCTGACCTTGGCCCGCCCCTCCACTCACTGCAGAGCCGGCGGATGAGGCCTGCCCTCCTCCTGGGGGCTACCCATAATCCTAGGTTGGCCCCTGAGGGGCCCCTCTGAAGGGGCCTGGCACCACAATGCCTGGGATTGGGGACCCCCGAGCCCCAGCGCCGGACTCACCGTCTCGCCCCACTGCCACCCGGGCCGCTAGGAGCCCCGTCGTTCATTCAGGGAGGGAGAACAGGCAGATCACTCTGAGCCCCTGGTGAACTTCAAAGGCTCCCCCACCAAAACGCTTGGTCCCATGCTCCCGCTCGCCAGCACCCTCACCTCGCCCCACCCTCCACTCACCGCACAGCTGGCGGATCGGACCTGCCGGCCTCCTAGGGGCTAACCCTATCCCAAGGTCGGACCTCGAGGGGCCCGTCCCAAAGGGCTTGGCACCGCACTGCAGGGGATTGGGGACCCCCGAGCCCCAGCACCAGACTCACCCTGTCGCCCCGCCACCACCCGGGCCGCTAGGGGCGCTGCCGGGTATTCAGTGCGGGAGAATGGGCAGGGCCCTCCTAGGCACCGGCTACCTACGAAAGCCTCCTGCACCAAAACGCTTGGGCCCATGCTCCCGCTCGCCATCGCCCTCACCTCGGCCTACCCCTTCGCTCACCGCACAGCTGGCGGATCGGTCCTGCTGGCCTCCTGTGACATAACCGTAACCCTACATCGCCCCAGAGGGGCTCCTCCGAAGGGGCCTGGCGCCACAATGCCGGGGATTGGGGACCCCCGAGCCCCAGCCACGGACTCACCCAGCCGCCCTGCCGCCACCCGAGGCGCTAGTGGCGCCGCCGGTCATTCTCGGCGGGAGAACGGGCAGGGACCTCTGAGCCCCTGGGTCCTTCGACGGCCCCCCATCCCAAAACGCTTGGTCCCCCGCTCCTGCTCGCCAGCAGCCTCACCTCGCACGCCCCTCTGCTCGCCACACAGCTGGCCAATCGGGCCTGCCAGCCTCTTGGTTGGTAACAATAAAGCTAGTTCAGCACCCGAGGGTCCCCTCTCAAGGGGGCTGGCGCCGCCACGCCGGGAATTGGGGACACCCGAGCCCCAGCGCTGGACTCACCCTGTCCCCCCGCCGCCACCCGGGCCGCTAGGGGCCCCGAGGATCATTCAGGGCTGGAGAACAGGCAGGGCCCTTTGAGCCCCCGGCGACATTCGAAGGTCCCCTGCGCCAAAACGCTTGGGACCACGCCCCGCTCCACAGCGCCCTCACCTCGGTCCGCCCCTCCACTCGCTGCACATCAGGCGGATCAGGCCTGCCGGCCTCCTGGGGGATAATCCTAACCCTAGGTCGACCCCCGAGGGGCCCCGCCCAAGGGGCCTGGCACCGCAACGTGGGGGGCTGGGGGGCCCGAGCCCCAGCGCTGGACTCACCCTTCGTCCGCCGCCACCCGGGCCGCCTGGGGCGCTGCTGGTCACTCAGGGCGGGAGAACCAGCAAGGCCCTCGGAGCCCCTGGCGACCTTTGAAGGCTTGGGCCCACGCTCCCGATCACCAGCGTCCTCGACTCGGCCCGCCCCTCAACTTGCCGCACAGCCAGCGCATCAGGCTTGCCGGCCTACTGGGGGCTAACCCTAACCCAAGGTCGGTCCCTGAGGGGCCCTTCCCAAGTGGCCTGTCGCCACCACGCCGGGGATTGGGGACCCCTGAGCCCCTGTGACCTTCGAAGGCCCAACACGCCAAAACTCTTGGGCCCATGCTCCTTCTCGCCAGCGCCCTCACCTCCGCCCATGCCCCCGCTCGCTTCACAGCCGGCGGATCGGGCCTGCCGGCCTCCTGGGGGCTAACCCTAACCCTAGGTCACTCCACGAGGAGCCTTCCCAAGGGGCCTGGCAAGGCAACGTGGGGATTGGGGACCCCAGAGTCCCAGCCAGGACTCATCTTGTCGTCCCGCCGCCACCCGGGCTGCTAGGGGAGCCGCCGTTCATTCAGTGTGGGAGAACAGGCAGGGCGCTCCGAGCCCAAGGCGACATTAGAAAGTGCCCCGCCCCAAAATGCTCCCACGGTCCCCCTCGCCAGCGCCCTCACCTTATCACCCCGATCCGCTCGCTGCAGAGCTGGCATTTCGGGATTGCCAGCCTCCTGAGGTCTAACCCTAACCCTACGACAGCCCCCGAGGTGTACATCCCAAGGGGCCTGGCGCCGCACGCCGGAGATTGGTGACCCCCGAGCCCCAGCGCCGGACTCACCCTGCTGCCCCCCCACCCCCCCGGGCCTCTAGGGGCACCGCCGGTCATTCAGGGCGGGAGAACGGGTAGGGCCCTCCGAACCCCCAATGACCTTCGAAGGCCTCCCGCGTCAAAATGCTTGGGCCCACGCTCTCGCTCTCAAGCACTCTCACCTGGGCCCACCCCTCTGCTCGCCGCACAGCTGGGTGATCGGGGCTGCCGGCCTCCTGTGGGCTAAACCTAACCCGAGGTGCCCCGCCCAAGGGAACTGGAGCCGCAACACCTGTGATTGGGGAACCCCGAGCCCCAGCGCTGGAATCACCCAGGCGCCCCGTCACCACACGGGTCGCTAGGGGCGCCGCAAGACATTCAGTGCGGGAGAACAGGCAGGGCCCTCCGAGTCCCCTCGTCATTCGAAGGCCCACCGCGCCAAAAGGCTTGGGCCCACGCTCCCGCTCGCCAGTGCCCTCACCTCGGCCCGCCCCTCCGCTCACTGCACAAC
>NW_024426886.1:0-9652 GCF_017311325.1 Ursus maritimus | reverse complement strand
CACGCTCCCGATCACCAGCGTCCTCGACTCGGCCCGCCCCTCAACTTGCCGCACAGCCAGCGCATCAGGCTTGCCGGCCTACTGGGGGCTAACCCTAACCCAAGGTCGGTCCCTGAGGGGCCCTTCCCAAGGGGCCTATCGCCACCACGCCGGGGATTGGGGACCCCTGAGCCCCTGTGACCTTCGAAGGCCCAACACGCCAAAACTCTTGGGCCCATGCTCCTTCTCGCCAGCGCCCTCACCTCCGCCTGCGCCCCCGCTCGCTTCACAGCCGGCGGATCGGGCCTGCCGGCCTCCTGGGGGCTAACCCTAACCCTAGGTCACTCCACGAGGAGCCTTCCCAAGGGGCCTGGCAAGGCAACGTGGGGATTGGGGACCCCAGAGTCCCAGCCAGGACTCATCTTGTCGTCCCGCCGCCACCCGGGCTGCTAGGGGAGCCGCCGTTCATTCAGTGTGGGAGAACAGGCAGGGCGCTCCGAGCCCAAGGCGACATTAGAAAGTGCCCCGCCCCAAAATGCTCCCACGGTCCCCCTCGCCAGCGCCCTCACCTTATCACCCCGATCCGCTCGCTGCAGAGCTGGCATTTCGGGATTGCCAGCCTCCTGAGGTCTAACCCTAACCCTACGACAGCCCCCGAGGTGTACATCCCAAGGGGCCTGGCGCCGCACGCCGGAGATTGGTGACCCCCGAGCCCCAGCGCCGGACTCACCCTGCTGCCCCCCCCCCCCCCCGGGCCTCTAGGGGCACCGCCGGTCATTCAGGGCGGGAGAACGGGTAGGGCCCTCCGAACCCCCAATGACCTTCGAAGGCCTCCCGCGTCAAAATGCTTGGGCCCACGCTCTCGCTCTCAAGCACTCTCACCTGGGCCCACCCCTCTGCTCGCCGCACAGCTGGGTGATCGGGGCTGCCGGCCTCCTGTGGGCTAAACCTAACCCGAGGTGCCCCGCCCAAGGGAACTGGAGCCGCAACACCTGTGATTGGGGAACCCCGAGCCCCAGCGCTGGAATCACCCAGGCGCCCCGTCACCACACGGGTCGCTAGGGGCGCCGCAAGACATTCAGTGCGGGAGAACGGGCAGGGCCCTCCGAGTCCCCTCGTCATTCGAAGGCCCACCGCGCCAAAAGGCTTGGGCCCACGCTCCCGCTCGCCAGTGCCCTCACCTCGGCCCGCCCCTCCGCTCACTGCACAACTGGCGGATCGGGCCTGCTGGCCTCCTGGGAGCTAACCGTAACCCTAGGTCGGCTCCCAAGAGGCCTGGCACTGCAACGCTGGGGATTGGGTATCCGCAAGCCCCAGCGCCGGACTCAACTTGCCGCCCCCAGGCCTCCCTGGCCGCTAGGGGCGACGCGCAACATTCAGGGCGGGAGAATGGGCAGGGCCCTCCGAGGCTCCAGCGACTTTCGAAGACCCCCCGCGCCAAAACGCATGAGCCCACGCTCCCACTCGAAAGCGCCCTCACCTCGGCCTGCCCCTCCGCTCGCCGCACAGCCGGCGGATGGGGCCTGCCGGCCTCCTGGGGGCTAACACTACCTCTAGGGCAGCCACCGAGGGGCCCTTCCCAAGGGACCTGGCACCGCAGCACCAGGGATTGGCGACACCTGAGCCCCAGCCAGGACTCAATTTGCCGTCCCGCCGCCACCCGGGCCGCTAGGGGCGCCGCCGGTCATTCAGGGCTGGAGAAAGGGGAGGGCTCTCTGAGCTCCTAGCGACTTTTGAAGGCCCCCCGCTCCAATATGCTTGGGCCCATGCTCCTGCTCGCCAGCACCCTCACCTAAGCCCTCCCATCCGCTCGCCGCAAAGCTGGCAGATCGGGCCTGCCGGCCTCCTGGGCACTAACCCTAACCCTAGGATGGCCCCTGAGGGTCCCTTCTTAAGAGGCCTGGTGCTGCAAAGCCGGGGATTGGGGACCCCCGAGACCCAGCTCCGGATGCACCCTGCCGCCCCGCAACACACGTGCCTCTAGGGGCGCCACCATTCATTCAGTATTGGAGAACTGACAGGGCCCTCCGAACTCCCTCCGACCTTCGAAGGCATCCCGAAACAAAACGCTTCGGCCCAGGCTCATGTTCACCAGCACCCTCACCTTGGCCCACCCCTCCGCTCGCCACACATGTGGTGTATCAGTCCTGCCGGCCTCCTGGGGACTAACCCTAACTGTGGGTTGGCCCCCGAAAGGCCCTTCCCAAGTGGCCTGGTGCCGCAACGTCGGGGATGGGAACCCCGAGCCCATGTGCCGGACTCACCCTGCTACCCTTCAGCCACCCGAGCCTCTAGGGGCCCCGCTGGTCATTCAGAGCGGGAGAACGGGCAAGGCACTCCGAGCCCCCGGCGAATTTCAAAGGCCCCCCCGCACCAAAATTCTTGGGCCCATGCTACCGCTCACCAGCGCCTTCTCCTCGGCCCGCCCCTCCACTCCCGCAGAGTCAGCGGATCGGGCCTGCCAGCCTCCTGAGGGCTATCCCTAACCCTAAGTCGGCCCCCGAGGGGCCCCTCCCAAGGGGCCTGGCGCTGCAAAGACAGGAATGGGGACCCCTGAGTCCCAGTGCCAGACTCACCCTGCCGCACAATCACCACCCGGGCTGCTAGTGGTGCCGTCGGGCATTCAGGGTGGGATAACGGGCAGGGCCCTCCGAGCCCTCGGTGACCTTTGAAGGCCCCCCGCGCCAATATGCTTGGACCCACGCTCCCGCTCGCCAGCGCCCTCACCTCGGCCCACCCCTCCATTGGCCGCACAGCCGGCAAATCGGGCCTGCCAGCCTCCCGGGGCTAACCATAGGTCGGCCCCCGAGGTACCTGCCCAAGGGGTCTGGAGCCGCAACGCCAGGGATTGGGGATCCCCGAGCCCCAGCTCTGGATTCACCCTGCCGCCCCACCTGCAACCGGGCCGCTAGGGGCGCCGCCGGTCATTCAGGGCGGGAGCACGGCCAGGGCCCTCCGATCCCCTGGCGACATTCGAAGGACCCCCGCGCCAAAAGCAGCTTGGGCCCATGCTCCCCTCGCCAGCGCCTCTACCTCGGCCACTCCCCGTTGCGCACACAGGATCGCCTCCCCGCCTCCTGGGAGCTAAGCCTAACCCTAGGTTGGCCCCAGAGGGGCCCCTCCCAAGGGGCCTGGCGCCACACCGTGGGGACTGGGGTCCCCTGAGCCCCAGCGCCAGACTCACCCTGCCTCCCCGCTGACACCGGGCACGCTGGGGCATCACTGTTCATTCAGGGTGGGAGAACGGGCAGGGCCCTCGAGACCCCGGCGACCTTTGAAAGCCCCAAGTCAAAACGCTGGTGCCCACGCTCCTTCTTGCCAGCACCTTTACTTCGGCCCACCCCTCCTCTCGCAGTCTAGCTGGCATATCGGGCCTGCCGGCCTCCTGGGAGCTAACCCTAACCTTAGATCGGCCCACGAGGGGCCAATCCTAAGGGGCTTGATCCCGCAACGCCGGGGATTGGGGACTCCCAATTCCTAACGCCTGACTCACCCTGCCATCCCACATCACCCGGGCTGCTAGGGGCGCCGCCGGTCATTCAGGTTGGTTGAAGGGGCAGGGCTTTCTGAGCCCCAGGACATTCGAAGGCCCCCGGAGCCAAACCGCTGTGGCCACACTCCCGCTCACCAGCACCCTCACCTCGGCCCGCCCCTCTGCTCGCCCCACAGTGGTGTATTGGGCCTGCCGGCCTCCTGGGGGCTGACCCTACCATAGGTCGGCCCCCAAGGGGCCACTCCCAAGGGGACTGGTGCCGCAATGCCTGGGATTGGGGACCCCCTACCTGCAGCGCCGGAATCACCCTGCCACCCCGCCGACACCGGACCCGCTGGGGCATCACAGGTCATTCAGGGTGGGAGAACGGGCAGGGCTCTCGAGAACCCAGTGACTTTCGAAGGCCATCCGCGCCAAAACGCTGGGGCCCATGCTCCCATTCACCTGGGCCCTGACCTCAATCCGCTCCTCCGCTTGTCGCACAGCCAGCGAATCGGGCCTGCAGGCCTCCTAGGGGCTAAACCTAACCATAGGTCGGCCCCAAGGGGCCCATCCTAGGGGCCTGGCGCCAAAATACCTGGGAATGGCGATTCCCGAGCCAAAGCGCCAGACTCACCATGCCTCACCGCCACCACCCAGGACGCTAAGGTGCCGCCAGTCATTCAGGACGGGAGAAAGGGCAGGATCCTCAGACCCCTGGCGACATTCGAAGGCCCCCCGCGCCAAAACGTTGGGTACCACGCTTCCACTCACCAGCGCCCTCACCTCGGCCCACCCCTCCACTCGCCCCACAGCCATCATATCGGGCCTGCTGGCCTACTGGGGGCTAACCCTAACCCTAGGTGGGCCCCCAAAGGGCACTCCCAAAGGGCCTGTCACTGCGACACCGGAGATAGGGGACCCCCAAGCCCCAGCGATGTACTCAACCTGCCCCTCCGCCACCACCCGGGCCACTTGGGGCGCCGCCGGTCATTCAGGGTGGGGGAACGGGCAGGGCCCTCCGAGCCCCTGGCGACATTCGTAGCTCCCCCACGCCAAAATGCTGAGGCCCATGCTCCTGCTCTACAGCGCCCTCACCTTGGCCCGCCCCCCCTCTAGCCACACAGCTGGCAGATCAGGCCTCCTGGGCTCCTTGGGGCTAACCTTAACCCTAGGTGGGCCCCAGAGTGGCCCCTCCCAAGAGGCTTGGTGCTGCAAAGGCAGGGATTGGGGACCCGCAAGCCCCAGCGCCAGGCTCACCCTGCCGCCCCGCTGCCACGCGGGCCGCTAGGGGCACTGCCGGGCAATCAGGGCGGGATAACCAGCAGGGCCCTCCGAGCCTCCAGTGAAATAAGTGAAATAAGAAGGCCCCCCACGCCAAAACGCTGGGTACCACGCTACCGCTCGACTGTGCCCTACTACGTTCAATCCCTCCGCTCACTGCACAGCCGGCGGATCGGGACTGCTGGCCTCCTGGGGGTTAACCTAACCCTAGGACAGTCCCCGAGGGGCCCCTCCCAAGGGGCCGGGCGCCGCAACGTTGGGGATTGGGGAAACCCGAGCCCCAGTGCCGGACTGACCCTGCCACCCTGCCGCCACCCAGGGAGCTAGGGGTGTCGCCGGTCCTTCATGGCGGGAGAACGAGCAGAGCCCTCCGAGCCCCCTGCAACATTCGAAGGCCCACCGAGCCAAAATGTTGGGGCCCACGCTTCTGCTCGCCAGCGACCTCACCTTGGCCCACCCCTCCATTCGCCGCAGAGCCGGTGGATCGAGCCTGGCGGCGTAACCCTAACCCTAGGTCGGACCCCAAGGGGCCCCTCCCAAAGGGACTGCCGCCGAATGCCAGGGATTGGGGACCCCCGAGTAGCAACGCTGGACTCACCCTTTTGCCCCACCCACACCCGGGCCGCTAGGGCATCGCCGATCATTCAGGGCGGGAGAACGGGCAGGGCCCTCCCTGCCCCGGTGACCTTCGAAGGTCCCCAGCATCAAAACGCTGGGGCCCACTCTCCTGCTCGCCAGCGCCCTGATCTTCGACCACGCCTCCATTCACCCCAGATGGTGGATCGTGCCTGTCGGCCTCCAGGAGCTAACCTTTACCCTAGGTCGGCCCCCAAGGGGACGCTCCCAAGGGGCCTGGTGCCGCAACGCCTGGCATTGGGGACCCCTGAGCCTCAGCGCCAGACCCACCCTGCCGCCCCGCCACCACTCGGGCTGCTAGGAGAGCCGCCACTCATTCAGGGCGGGAGAATGGGCAGGGCCCTCCGAGTCCCCGGCGACATTCGAGGGCCCCCGGCGCCAAAACTTTGGGTACCACCTTCCAGCTCGCCATTGCCCTCACCACGGCCCGCCCCTCTGCTCACCGCACAGCTGGCGTATGGGGCCTGCCGGCCTCCTGGGGGCTAACCCTAACCCTAGGTTGGCCCCAGAGGGGCCCCTCCCAAGGGGACTGGTGATCAAAGCCGGGGATTGGGGACACCCGAGCCGCAGCGCCGGACTCACCCTGCTGCCCCGTCGACATCGGGCCCGCTGGGGCGTCACTGGTCTTTCAGGGTGGGAAAATGGTCAGGGCCCTCGAGACTCTGGTGACTTTTGAAGGCCATCCGCGCCAAAACTCTGGGGCCCACACTGGAGCTTGCCAGCGCCCTCACCTCAGTCCTCCACTCTGCTCTACGCTCAGCTGTCGGATCGGGCCTGCGGGCCTCCTGGGGGCTAACTCTAATCCTAGGTTGGCCCCCGAGAGGCCCCTCCTAAGGGGCCTGTCGCCACAACACCAGGGATTGATGACCCCCAAGCCCCAGCGCCCGACTCACCCTGCCGCCCCGCCAGCACCCGGGCCACTAGGGGCGCCACCGGTAATTCAGGGTGGGAGAATGGGCAAGGCCCTCCGAGTCCCAGTGAACTTCTACGGCCCCATGAGCCGAAATGCTTGGGCCTATGCTCCAGCTCACCAGCGCACTCACCTCGGCCCGCCCCACTGCTCACCGCACAGCCAGCGGATTGGGCCTGCCAGCCTCCGGGGGGCTAACCCTAATCCTAGGTTGGCCCCCAAGGGGAACCTCCCAAGGGGCCTGGCACAGCAACACCAGGGATTGGGGACCCCCGAGCCCCAGCGCCATACTCACTGTGCCGCCCTGCCACCACCCAGGCCGCTAGGGTGCCACTTGCCATTCAGAGCGGGAGAAGCGGCAGGGCCCTCCAATTCCCCGGCGACCTTCCAAGGCCCCCCGTGCCAAAATGCTTGGGCCCACGCTTCAGCTCGCCGGCACCTTCACCTAGGCCCAGCCATCCGCTACCGCACAGCTGGCGAATCATGCCTGCCGGACTCCTGGGTGCTAACACTAACCCTAGGAAGGCCCCAGAGGGGCCCCTCGGAAGGGGCCTTGTGCTGCAACGCATGGCATTGGGGACCCCCAAAACGCAGCGCCAGACTCACACTGCCACCCCGCCACCACCCGGGCCGCTAGGGGCACCGCCAGTCATTCAGTGCGGAAGAATGGGCAGGGCCCTCCGAGCCTCTAGCGACGTTCAAAAGCCCCCTGCGCCAAAACGCTGCATACCATACTCCCGCTCGCCAGCACCCTCACCTCAGCCCAAACCTCCGCTCACCGCACAGCCGGCGCATCGGTCCTGCTGGTGTACTGGGGTCTAACCCTAACCCTAAACCCTAACCCCTAACCTTAAACCCTAAACCTTAACCCCTAACCCTAACCCTAAACCCTAACCCTCACCCTAACAGTAACCCTACCGTAAACCTAATCCTAACCCTAATCCTTAAACCCTAAACCTTAACATTAACACTAAACCTAAACCCTAACACCTAACCCTAATGCCGAAACCCTAAACACTAAACCCTAACCTTAACCACTAACCCCAAACCCCAAACCCTAACCCTAAACCCTAAACCTATGCCGACCCCTACCATACGCCTATCCCTACCCCAACCCTACCCCTTCAGCGAACTCTACCCCTAACCCGTAACCTAACCCTAAACATAACCCTAACCCGTACCCTAACCCATACTCTAACCCTAACTCTAACCCGTACCCTAATCCTAACCCTAACCTGTACCTTAACCCTAACCATAACCCTAACACACACTCTAACCTGTACTCTAACCCGTACCCTAACCTTAACTCTAACCCTAACCCTAACCCTAACTCGTACCATAACCAGTACCCTAACCCTACCCGTAACCTAACCCGAACCCGTTCCGTAACCGTAACCCTAAACCCTAAACCATAACCCGTACCCTAACCCTAACCAGTACCCTTACCTTAACCTTAACCCATACCCTAACCCATACCCTAACACGTACCCTAACACGTACCCTAACCCGTAACCATTCCCTAGCCCGTACCCTAACACATACCCTAACCCTAAACTGTACCCTATCCCTATGCCTAACCCATTCCTAACCTGTACCCTAACCCTAACCCTAAACCGTAACCTAATCTGTACCATAACCCTAAACTGTACCCTAACCCTAACCCGTACCCTAACCCTAACCCATGCCCTAAACCATAACCTAATCCGTACGCCAACACTTACCCTAAACCGTACCCTAATGCGTACCCTAACCCGTACCCTAACCCTAACCCATATCTAAAACCTAACCCGTACTCCAACCATAACCCTAACCCTAAAACCAAACCCTAAACCCTAATCTGTACCCTATCCCATAACCTCTAACCTGTAACCCCTAAATCCAACCATAACCCGTACTCTCCTACTCCTAACCTAACCCCTACCCTCTCCCATACCTAACCATAACCCGATACCCTAATCTTAACCGCACCTAATCCGCACTAACCCGGGGATTGGTACACCTGAGCACCACCACGGGACTCAGCCTGCCACCCCTCAGGAAACCATGCCCTTGGGGCGCGCAGGAGAACTGGTAGGGCCCTGAGCCCCCAGCGATCCTCGGCGGCTACACCCCAACCCTGAGGCCCACGCTCATCCCGCCCCACGCCTTCCCTTCAGCTTGCCACCGGCAGCCGTCAGAGCCGGCAGATCAGGCCTGCGGTTCCTGCGGCCAGACATGACCCTAGGTCGGCGGGTAGGGCCCCTCCCCTGGGGCCCGGTGCTGCAGCCCCAGGGACTGGGGACACCTGAGCCCACTGGCAAAGCCTGCCAACCCGCAGGAAACCGTGCCCCTTGGAGGCTGTAGAGCATTCAGGGCGGGAGAACCAGGAGGGCCCCAGAGCCCCCGGTGAACTCTGGCGATCCCTAAACCCAACCTTGAAGCCCATGCTCACCCCACCCCACACCCTCACCTAGCCCGGCGGAGCTCACACATAGTGGGCACATCTGGCCTGTGGGGTTCCTGGGCGCCACCCAAATCCTAGTTCATCTGTGGAGGGCCCCTCCCAGGGAGCCTGGAGCCGCAGCCGTGGGGATTCGACACCTGAGCCCCACAGCAGGACTCAGCTCTGCCACCCCCAGGAAACCGTGTGCCTTGGGAGGCCATAGAGCATTCGGGGCGGAAGAACCAGGTGGGCCCTCCTGAGCCACCAGCGAACCGGCGGCCTCCCGCACCCCAACCCTGAGCCCATGCTCACCCTCCCACACCTCACCTCAGCCCGTGTAGCTCGCCATACAGCCAGCAGATCGGCCCAGGGGCTCTGGGGCCTAACCCAGACTAGGTCGGCCGCTGGTGTGGGAGACTCCCAGGAGCCCTACACCACAGCCCGGGTAGGATACCTGTGCCCCACTGCAGACTCCGCTTCCACCCGACAAACCGTGCCCTTGGGGCTCTACGAGCCTATGGGGCACGAGACTCTGGGAGGCTCCATCCCCACCTTGGCAGCCCCCCTGCCCCAACCCTGAGGCCCATGCTCACCCTCCCCCATGGCCTCCTCTCAGCCCTCCACAGAGCTTGCTGCACAGCCTGCAGATTGTCCCTGCCGGGCTCCTGGACCCTAACCCTTACCCGAGGTTGGCCACAGAGGGGTCCCTCCCCAGGGTCCTGGCACCCCACTCCGGGGGATTGGGGACACCCAAGCCCCACCGTAGGACTCAGCCTGCAGCCCACAGTAAACTGCACCATTTTGGGGAACAACAGAGCATTTAGGGCAAGAGAATTGAGAGCACCTTCGGGTGAACCCCGACATTTGTGGGCCCTTCCGGATAAAACCCCAAGGCTCACACTCATCCGTGCTTGTGCCCTCATCTCACTCGGCCTGGGAGTTCTCTGAG
>NW_024426885.1:84193541-84194765 GCF_017311325.1 Ursus maritimus | reverse complement strand
TGGCAATAAAATCAACGTGAAAAATCCATCTCATAGGATGGGAACAAAGCAGAGCCAAATGTCATCCCCCTTGCTTGGTTCCCCATGATTCCTTAGCAAATAGGTGGTGTGTTCATCAGTCTGGACCTGCATGTTCTAAATAGCTGAGCTAAAGTGAAAGAGAATTTGTACCGATATTAGTGACGGGTGACTATTAATTAGTAAAGCTGAAGGCTTTAATCTTAAGAAAATATGAGTCGAGTTGAAATTGGAATTTTACCTTCCATGGTGTGGATTAATGATGAAGCATGAATTTTTACAAGTATATATATGGAGTAATATATATGGAGTAATGTTGATGAAATTAAATACATGACTGATTTTGTCCTGAAGACAAGAAAAAAATTATACTTATTGGCCACAGGCAATTCTTGAGATTTGTAAATACTCAAATTCAAATTTTCCGAACGTGTAGCTCCCTATGAAATTTTGGTCAATGCTGACTAAAACCATTTGTGGCACAAGCTTTCTGTCATCGGCAAATCGCTTTTCTCCTAGAATTAAATTAAAATGAATCAGATTCAAGAAGTGAATGCTGGTATGGTAGGGTGGGAAGAAAACACTTTCACAGAAAGTGCCCCTTGTGGATCATTCTTGTTCCAGAACGGAGTCACCTTTGGAGGGAGTGGGAGACCCGAGAAGAATCTCACAGAGGACACACCCAATCTTGTGCAATTTTGTTTTTAACTTCTCAGAGTTCTACAAAAGGCAAATACGAGACAGCAAAGTCTGGGCAACAAAGTATTATACTAATACAGCAAGTGTTTCTGAGCCCAACTCAATTCCAAGCACAGCGTGTGCACCTAGAGACACTGGGGGCACTCGGGCTCTCTGCTCCCGGAGCTGTGGGCAGGACTAGATTTTCAATACCCACGCTGGAGAGATGACCAAGTCTTCCTTTTCCTTAACCAGATCATAGCTTGGACTGTCCCAAGATGAGATGCTGAACTGAGCTCCCCATTGACTGCTTCCACCCCTCGGCTGCTGCTCCGGGTCTGAGTGGCGGCCAGGTGGGACCAGCTCCCCGAGCTGGAGGCTCTCTGAGCCGAGTCTGGCAGCGTCTGGCAGACGTCTAATGTGACCCACCTGCATCAATCATAACTTTTCTAGTAGTCACATTACACACAGTAAAAGGAGAAAAGTCAAAAGAATTGTAATTGGAAAAACAGTATCACTCCAACATGC
>NW_024426885.1:84179426-84190270 GCF_017311325.1 Ursus maritimus | reverse complement strand
TGAGGGCTGGGACGCCGGGTGTGGGGCGCACATCCCGGGACGCTGCAGGGTTGAGCAGCACCAACAGAAACAGAGTTAAAGTGGCCAGAACATTAGTAGAGAACGGGCCGCAATCCTTCTGTTCCGTGACAGAGGCTGAAATTTGGCCGCTGCTGCTCTGACTCTCAGAAGAGGCACAGCAAACCGCCAGGGAAAGCCGCCAGAGAACAAAAGCCTGGAAATACCGGCTCAGAGAGTGCCCATCCCCATCCTCCCTCGCAGGGGACACGGAGACTCTACCCAAACAGGGTTGCCTGAGTATTGGCGCGGCAGGCCCCTCCCCCAGAACACAGAAGGCAGGCTGAAAAATCAAGAAGCCCACAACCCGGGCGCCTGGGTGGCGCAGTCATTGAGCGCCTGCCTTCGGCTTAGGGCGTGATCCCGGCGTTCCGGAAAGGAGTCCCTCATCGGGCTCCTCCGCTGGGAGCCTGCTTCTTCCTCTCCCACTCCCCTGCTTCTGTTCCCTCTCTCGCTGGTTGGCTGCCACATAAATAAATAAATAAAATCTTTAAAGAAGAAGCCCACATCCCTAAGATCCCTATAAAACAAGGGGCACGGCCTGGGACCCAGTCAATAATTTGGGCTCTGGAAACCCCGCAACCTCTCTTCATCAGAATGACAAGAAGGAGAAGCCCCCCCCAGCAAAGAAAAGACAGTGATTCTGTGGCCTCTGCCACAGAAATAATGGATATGGATGTAACCAAATTATCAGAAATGGAATTCAGAGTAACGATGGTCAAAATGATGAGTAGAATTGAAAAAACTATTAACGAAAAGGTTACTGAGAATATAGAATCCCTAAGGACAGAAATGAGAGCGAATCTGACAGAAATTAAAAATTCTATGAGCCAAATGCAGGCAAAACTAGAGGCTCTGACGGCCAGGGTCGCAGAAGCAGAGGAACGGGTTAGTGAATTGGAGGATGGGTTAATAGAGGAAAAAATGAAAATAGAAGATGGTCTTAAAAAAATCCACGCCCACGAATGTAGGTTACGGGAGATTACTGACTCAATGAAACGATCCAATGTTAGAATCATCGGCATCCCCGAGGGGGTGGAGAAAAACAGAGGTCTAGAAGAGATATTTGAACAAATTGTAGCTGAAAACTTCCCTAATCTAGCAAGGGAAACAAACATTCGTGTCCAAGAGGCAGAGAGGACCCCTCCCAAGCTCAACCACGACAAACCTACGCCACGTCACGTCATAGTGCAATTCGCAAATATTAGATGCAAGGATACAGTATTGAAAGCGGCCAGGGCAAAGAAATTTCTCACGTACCAAGGCAAAAGCATCAGAATTACGTCAGACCTGTCTACACAGACCTGGAATGAGAGAAAGGGTTGGGGGAGCATATTTAAAGCTCTTTCAGAGAAAAACATGCAGCCAAGGATCCTTTATCCAGCAAGGCTGTCATTCAGAATTGATGGAGAAATAAAGACATTTCAGAATCGCCAGTCACTAACCAATTTTGTAACCACGAAACCAGCCCTACAGGAGATATTACGGGGGGTTCTATAAAAGTAAAAAGGCCCCAAGAGTGATACAGAACAGAAAGTCACAGCCAATACAAACAAAGACTTTACTGGCAACATGGCAACATTAAAATCATATCTCTCAGTAATCAGTCTTAATGTAAATGGTTTGAACCATCCCATAAAACGCCACAGGGTTGCAGATTGGATAAAAAGAAATGACCCATCCATTTGCTGTCTACAAGAGACTCATTTCGAACCCAAAGATGCATTCAGACTGAGAGTAAGGGGATGGAGTACCATCTTTCACGCAAATGGACCTCAAAAGAAAGCTGGGGTAGCAATTCTCATATCAGATAAATTGGATTTTAAACTACAGACTATAGTTAGAGATGCAGAAGGGCACTATATTATTCTTAAGGGAAGTATTCAACAAGTGGATATGACAATTATAAATATATATGCCCCCAACAGGGGAGCAGCAAGATACACAAGCCAACTCTTAACCAGAATAAAGAGACATATAAATAAAAATACATTAATAGTAGGGGACCTCAACACTCCACTCTCAGAAATAGACAGAACACCCTGGCAAAAACTAAGCAAAGAATCAAAGGCTTTGAATGCCATACTCGACGAGTTGGACCTCATAGATATATATAGAACACTACACCCCAGAACCAAAGAATACTCATTCTATTCTAATGCCCATGGAACATTCTCAAGAATAGACCATGTTCTGGGACACAAAACAGGTCTCAACCGATACCAAAAGATTGAAATTATCCCCTGCATATTCTCAGACCACAACGCTCTGAAATTGGAACTCAACCACAAGGAAAAATTTGGAAGAAACTCAAACACTTGGAGACTAAGAACCATCCTGCTCAGGAATGACTCGATAAACCAGGAAATCAAAAATCAAATTAAACAATTTATGGAGACCAATGAGAATGAAAATACAACAGTCCAAAACCTATGGGATACTGCAAAGGCAGTCCTAAGGGGGAAATACATAGCCATCCAAGCCTCACTCAAAAGAATAGAAAAATCTAAAATGCAGTTTTTATATTCTCACCTCAAGAAGCTGGAACAGCAACAGAGGGACAGGCCTAATCCACGCACGAGGAAGCAGTTGACCAAAATTAGAGCTGAAATCAATCAAGCAGAAACCAGAAGTACAGTAGAGCAGATCAACAGGACTAGAAGCTGGTTCTTTGAGAGAATCAATAAAATTGACAGACCACTGGCAAGACTTATCCAAAAGAAAAGAGAAAGGACCCAGATTATTAAAATTATGAATGAAAAAGGAGAGGTCACGACGAACACCATTGAAATTGGAAGGATTATTAGAAATTTTTATCAACAGCTATATGCCAATAAACTAAGCAATCTGGAAGAGATGGAATCCTTCCTGGAAACCTATAAACTACCAAGATTGAAACCGGAAGAAATTGATTCCTTAAACAGGCCAATTAATTATGAAGAAATTGAGTCAGTGATAAACAACCTTCCAAATAACAAAACTCCAGGCCCGGACGGTTTTCCTGGGGAATTCTACCAAACATTCAAAGAAGAAATAATACCTATTCTCCTAAAGCTATTTCAAAAAATAGAAACAGAAGGAAAGCTACCAAACTCATTCTATGAGGCCAATATTACCTTGATCCCCAAACCAGGCAAAGACCCCCTCAAAAAGGAGAATTACAGACCGATTTCCCTAATGAATATGGACGCCAAAATCCTCAACAAGATACTTGCTAATAGAATCCAACAGTACATTAAAAGGATTATCCATCACGATCAAGTGGGATTCATACCTGGGATGCAAGCGTGGTTCAATATTCGCAAATCAATCAGCGTGATACATCATATCAACAAGAAAAGACTCAGGAACCATATGATCCTCTCAATCGATGCCGAAAAAGCATTTGACAAAATACAGCATCCTTTCCTGATTAAAACCCTTCAGAGTGTAGGAATAGAAGGTACATTTCTCAATCTCATAAAAGCCATCTATGAAAAGCCTACTGCAAATATTATTCTCAATGGGGAAAAGCTGGAAGCCTTTCCCTTAAGATCAGGAACACGACAAGGATGCCCACTCTCGCCACTATTATTCAACATAGTACTAGAAGTCCTTGCAACAGCAATCAGACGACAAAAAGGGATCAAAGGTATTCAAATTGGCAAAGAAGAAGTCAAAATGTCTCTCTTTGCAGATGACATGATACTCTATATGGAAAACCCAAAAGAAGCCACTCCCAAACTATTAGAAGTTATAGAGCAATTCAGTAACGTGGCAGGATACAAAATAAATGCTCAGAAATCAGTTGCATTTCTATACACGAATAACGAGACCGAAGAAAGAGAAATTAGGGAATCCATCCCATTTACAATAGCACCAAAAACCATACGTTACCTTGGAATTAACTTAACCAGAGACGTAAAGGACCTATATTCTAGAAACTATAAATCACTCTTGAAAGACATTGAGGAAGACATAAAAAGATGGAAAGATATTCCATGCTCATGAATCGGAAGAATTAACATAGTTAAAATGTCCATGTTACCCAGAGCAATCTACACTTTCAATGCTATCCCGATCAAAATACCAAGGACATTTTTCAAAGAACTGGAACAAACAGTCCTTAAATTTGTATGGAAACAGAAAAGGCCCCGAATCTCCAAGGAACTGTTGAAAAGGAAAAACAAAGCTGGGGGCATCACAATGCCGGATTTCGAGCTGTACTACAAAGCTGTGATCACAAAGACAGCATGGTACTGGCACAAAAACAGACCCATAGACCAATGGAACAGAATAGAGAACCCAGAAATGGACCCTCGGCTCTTTGGGCAACTAATCTTTGATAAAGCAGGAAAAAACATCCGGTGGAAAAAAGTCTCTTCAATAAATGGCGCTGGGAAAATTGGACAGCTACATGCAGAAGAATGAAACTTGACCACTCTCTCACACCATACACAAAGATAAACTCCAAATGGATGAAAGACCTCGACATGAGACAGGAATCCATCAAAATCCTAGAGGAAAACATAGGCAGCAACCTCTACGAAATTAGCCAAAGCAACCTTTTTCATGACACATCTCCAAAGACAAGAGAAACAAAAGAAAAAATGAACTTGTGGGACTTCATCAAGATGAAAAGCTTCTGCACAGCCAAGGAAACAGTCAAAAAAACTAAGAGGCAGCCCACGGAATGGGAGAATATATTTGCAAATGACACTACAGATAAAGGACTGGTATCCAAGATCTACAAAGAACTTCTCAAACTCAATACACGAGAAACAAATAAACAAATCAAAAAATGGGCAGAAGATATGAACAGACACTTTTCCAATGAAGACATACAAATGGCTAACAGATACATGAAAAAATGTTCAAAATCATTAGCCATCAGGGAAATTCAAATCAAAACCACACTAAGATACCACCTTATGCCAGTTAGAATCGCAAAAATAGACAAGAAACAACTTGCTGGAGAGGATGTGGAGAAAGGGGATCCCTCCTACATTGTTGGTGGGAATACAAGTTGGTACAGCCACTCTGGAAAACAGTGTGGAGGTCCCTTAAAAAGTTAAAAATTGAGCTACCCTATGACCCAGCCATGCACTACTGGGTATTTACCCCAAAGATACAGACGTAGTGAATAGGAGGGCCATATGCACCCCAATGTTAATAGCAGGATTGTCCACAATAGCCAAATTGTGGAAGGAACCGAGATGCCCTTCAACAGATGACTGGATTAAGAAGATGTGGTCCATATATACAATGGAATATTACTCAGCTATCAGAAAGAACGAGTTCTCAACATTTGCTGCAACATGGACGGCACTGGAGGAGACAATGCTAAGTGAAATAAGTCAAGCAGAGAAGGACAATTATCCTATGATTTCTCTCATCTATGGAACATAAGAACTAGGAAGATCGGTAGGGGAAGAAAGGGATAAAGAAAGGGGGGTAATCAGAAGGTGGAATGAAGCATGAGAGACTATGGACTATGAGAAACAAACTGAGGGCCTCCGAGGGGAGGGGCGTGGGGGAATGGGATAGAATGGTGATGGATAGTAAGGAGGGCACATATAGCATGGTGCACTGGGTGTTATACGCAACTAACGAATCATCGAACTTTACATCGGAAACCGGGGATGTACTGTATGGTGACTAACATAATATAATAAAAAAAACATTAAAATTAAAAAAAAATGGCTGATAACCAAGATCTCTAAGGAACTTCTCAAACTCAACACCCAAAACACAAATAATCCAGTCAAGAAATGGACAGAAGACATGAACAGTCACTTCTCCCAAGAAGACATACAAATGGCTAACAGACACGTGAAAACATGCTTCACATCACTTGCCATCAGGGAAATGCAAATCAAAACCACATTGAGACACCACCTTACACCAGTCAGAATGGCTAAAATTAACAAGGCCGGGAACCACAAATGTTGGTGAGGATGTGGAGAAAGGGCGCCCCCTTGCACTGTTGGTGAGAATGCAAACAATATGGAAAACAATATGGAGGTTCCTCAAACCGTTAAACACAGAGTGATTCTACGACCCAGCAATCGCACTACTTGGTATTTACCCCATAGACACAGAGGTAGTGAAAAGAAGGGGAACCTGTATCCCCATGTTCACAGCAGCAATGTCCACAACAGCCGAACTTGGGAGGAGCCAAGATGTCCTTCAACAGATGAATGGATAAAGAAGATGTGGTTCATATATACAATGGAATATTACTCAGCCATCAGAAAGGATGAATACCCACCATTTGCAGGGACATGGATGGACCAGGAAGGGATTATGCTAAGTGACATAAGTCAAGCAGAGAAAGGCAATTATCATATGGTTTCACTCTTATGTGGAACGGAAGGAATAGCATGGAGGACATTAGGAGAAAGAAGGGAAAAATGAAGGGAGGGAATCAGAGGGGTAGATGAACCATGAGAGACTATGGACTCCAGGAAACAAACTGACGGTTGCAGAAAGGGAGGGGGGTAGGGAGATGGGTTATCCCGGTGATGGGTATTAAGGAGGACACGTGTTGTGATGAGCACTGGGTGTTATATGCAAACATTGAATCATGGAACACTACATCAAAAACTAATGAAGTACTATATGGTGACTATCATAACATAATTGAAAAAAAAAAAGATATGAAATCCATACAGGAAAACTGTCACTATTTGCAAATGACATGATGCTATATATAGAAATCCCTAAATATTGCACAAAAAACTGTTGGAATAAACAAATTCAGTAAAGCTGCAGGATATAAAGTCAGCATAGAGAGACCTGTCACATTTATTTATTTATTTTAGATTTTATTGATTCATTTGACACAGAGAGAAAGAGCAGGAGCAGGGGGAGTGGCAGGCAGAGGGAGAAGCAGACTACCCGCTAAGCAGGGAGCCTGGTGCCAGGCTCGAACTCAGCTCTTTGGGACCATGACCTGAGCTGAAGGCAGATGCTTCACCAATGGAGCCACCCAGGTGCCCCAAATTGTTGCATTTCTATATACTGATGACACACTTCCGCAAAGAGACATTAAGAAAGCAATGCCATTTACAACTGCATCGAGAAAAAAAAAATCTAGGCATAAAAGTAACCAAGAATGAGAAAGACCTGATACACTCAGCACATGGTGGAAAAGAAAGGAAAAACATTGGTGTGGGGGGAGGCAGAATGTATGGGTCAAAGATTTGGAAGGTGACACAAATAAATGGAACCGTATGTCATGCTCATTAACTGGAAGAGTTAATTATGTTAACACGTCCATCGTACCCAAAGCAATCAATCGACACATGTGATGAAATCCCTACCTGAATTCCAATGGCATTATTCAAAGAAACAGAAGACAGCCCTAAAATTCCTATGGAATCACAAAAGACCCTGAATACCCAAAGCAATCTGGAGAAATAAAGCTGCGGTCACCACACTCCCAGATTTCAAGCTAGATTACAAAGATTACAAAGCTGTAGTCATCAAAACAGTATGGTACTGGCATAAACACACACACACACACACAGGTCAGTGGAACAGAATAGAAACCTCAGAAATCAACCCACCCATAGATGGTCCTAACTTACGAAACAGCAGCAGAAGATATGCCATGGGGAAAGGACCATCTCTTCAGTGAACAGTAACAGGAAAACTGGACACTAAATGCAAAAGAATGTAACTGGATCACTTTCCTACACCACACACAAAAATTTTAATGGATGAATGACTTGAACATAGGACCTGAATCCATAAACATCCAAGAACACATAGGTACTAAATTTCTCGACTTCGGTTTTGGCAAAGAGTCTTTGGATCGGACAACAAATGCAAAGGCAACAGAAGCAAAAATAAACAAGTGGAACGACATCAAACTGAAATCTTCCACACAGCAAAAGAAACCATCAAAAACTTAAAAAGGCAAAGGACCCAATAGAAAAAATATCTGCAAATCATATGTGTGAGAAGAGGCTAATATCCAAAATACACAAGACACTCACACAAAACAAAACAACACACACACACACACACAAACTGTATAAAAATGGGAAGAATATGTGAATAGATACTTTTCAAAGATGGTATACAGGTGGCCAACAGACACAGAAAAAGTTGTTCAACATCACTAATCATCGTCAGGGAAACATAAGCCAAAACCACAATCAGCTATCACCTCACAACTATTGGAATGGCAATCGTCCCAGAGATAGATACCAGGTGTGGTCAAGGGTGTGCAGACCAGGGGACCCTGTGCACTGTTGGTGGGAATGGAAATTGGTGCAGCCACTGTGACAAATGGTATGGAGGTTCCTGAAAAAATAAATACAACTACCACATGACCCAGTAATGGCTCTACTGAGTATTGATTTGGAGAACACAAAAACAGTACCTCAAAAAGACAGATGCACTCCCATGTTCACTGCAGCATTATTCCCAATAAACATAGAAACATAGACCTTGGGAGCCTTATGCTAAGTAACTCAGACACAGAAAGACAAATACCAGATGCTCTCATGTACATTCCACGTGGAAAAAAAGTACTGAACGCAGATACAGAGAACAGATTGGTGGGTGCCTGACTCGGGGGGGGGGACAGGCGAAGGTGGTCAAAGACGCAGTGTCTGAGTGAGAAAATCCGACAGTCATGGAATGTTCTGTGCAGCATGGAGACTAAAGCTAACCCCGCAAGTTCCCCTTTGAAAGTACAGTGCTCCTAGGAAACCTTTCACAGCAGAAATGGTGTAAAGAAGGAATGACCATTAATTTAGACAGAAAAATTAGTGAGCATGCTCAGACTCCAAAAATTACTTTTCTTTGGCTTTTCTTAGGCCTCAGGACACAACTTCCTAACGGATGCTGAAATAAATGGAGATAAAGCACAGCAGACTCTCACAGACACAATTCAAAGTGTTGGTGGCTGGATGCATAGAGCGGTTCCCAGGAAGAAGCTGGTTAGGGTGCACACCGCCTTTGTCGTGCTTCTCCCCAAAACAGATGCTGAACGCGATGCTCACTTTTCGACTTTCTTCATAAGAGGAAAACCCTCTTCAGCTTTCTTCCCATTAGTGAAACCAGGTAATAACAGAGATCTTTCAAGAAAGCCAAGTGTCTTACAATGAACTTTTAAAAAGTGGGGGATCCTTGTACTTGAACGTTGCTGAGGGAGGAGATGTGAAATGTTCTCCCAGACACAAACATCAGCAGATCCACCAGGAAAGGCACCTTCCTCAGCATGCGGAACACAGACTACCTCCTACCCCCAGAAACTTTCACCTTCCCCTTGCTCAGGACAACCCACAACAACTGGGAGTTACCCCAGTTCCTCCTTTCTCCCATCCCCAATATCTAAGCTGTTGGCAAATCCTGTGAGCTCCATCTTCAAGACGTACACAGATGGCCACCTGTCTGGTCCACAGTGGAGCTCATTCTTGCCTGAGTTCCTGGAAAAGCGTCATCATTGACCTCCCTTGCCCATCCTCAACCCTCTATCATCTGTTCTCAACACTGCAGCCAGGATGGCCCAGTGAAACAGGGTCCCATGGGGTCACAGCCCTGCCATGGCTTTCTGTCACCCTCCCTGAGGTCATGTCCTAAGCTGTCTCCTGTGGCCACAGGGTCTTCTTGCTGCTCCTGCATACAGCTGGTATGAGCCTGCCCACAGCCTTTGCACATGCTTTCCCTTCTGTTTAGAATGCTCTTGATGTGATACCATTCACCTTCTTTTGATCTTGACTCAAGTATCACCCTCCTAGTGAAGTACCACCTGGCCCCTATGTGAATAGCAAACACCACCCTCACCTCCCCTTGTCTGTCTCCTGTTTTATATTTCCATAGCACTTATCAAATGTCTCCAGTCCATCTTGGCAAGCAAGAAACCAAGGCAAAAACTGTTCGCTTAACCACCGACTTCCCCCAATGTCGTGCTCCAAATCCCCAGGGGAAAAGGTGCCCTAGGGCTCTTGCACAGACGAGATGCCTGGGACAAGGGGTCCACCCACCTCCTGCACCCTGAACACCATCAGGAAAGGGAGCCATACAAGGAATCCACCTGCACACGAAACCTGAAACCAGACACCTTCCTCGATGACAGGTGAGCACACACGCTTCCTCCCCTTGCCTGAGGTGCTCATCCAAGAAAGCTGAGCAGAGACGCTTCCCAGGGTCCATCTCCCTCTGGCCAAGGTCCTGGGAAATAGACATCTGATCCGACTACTCTGCCAGCCTCGGACCCACTCAGTGAGTCATAAGACCCAGATACTTCTTTCCATTCCAGCTCAATCCTTCTCACAGAGAAGCAAACTCCAGCCCCACAAACATGTTCATCATTAGCTCTGGAATTCCCTGGGTTGCGTCTACACAGGGGTCCCATGCAGACTACTCCGCAAATGCCCTAGGGTTGCAAGCCACTTTCAAGCTGCCCTTAGAAAGGCAGAAACTGGCCCAATTAGGCAGACCAGCCAAGTGTCTCGATGTGCTGCAAACTCGGACAACATCCTCCCTGAACACCAATGCTTCCGAGTCCAAGCGTCCAAACTTCGCTCACTGGGCACTGAGAACCATGTAAGCATGAACACTGCTCTTTCGATTCACTGACCTCCCAGGCCTTCCAATCAGAACCAAGCTCCAGTCACCACTCTATTTTCCCTTCAGAGAGAGAGGTCAAATGATGGAATAAAACACTCCCTGTGTACAGCACACTTTTATCCACATAGAATTCCTTGGTCTTTCTCATTCGGGCAGCCCTACAAGACCCACACCAATGAGAGATACCACAAGTTCAATCATCACGTATATATTTGACCTTG
>NW_024426885.1:84173045-84179416 GCF_017311325.1 Ursus maritimus | reverse complement strand
AATAATAATAATAATAATAATAATAATAATAATAATAATGACATGGTCACCTAAGGGTCTGGATCTCCATAGCCAGACAACATGGCTCTGGTCCAGATAAGGATGAAAACACAACCTCAGCCCATGAAGCAAACTCCACACCCTCAGGGATCCTGACACGCCTCACGGGTGAAGAGTTCCTTTGCTACACGGTGTTGTCTGAGTCCAAAGGATACAGGCAACCTCCAGCATTCATTCTGTTTTCTTCATCAGTTCCCCAGCTCAAGTCGCAAGTGACTCACCAGGTCAAGCTTCCAGAGCCCAGGAGGAGCCTCCAGGTAAGCAGCACACCCCCTCCCCCGCCCCCGCCCTGGGAAGGCTGACAGGAGGCTCCATTTCCTTTGGGAGCACAATGTGCCACTCCCCGAGCTCCTAAAGAACCTACACTCCTTCTCCATTTCTCCCTCTCACAAAGGCCACCAAACCCTGTGACAGCTCTGAGGCTCTTTTACTTTAACAAATAATTTCTAATATTGGAATGTGGCTCGCAGAAGAGAAAACATGAACACCCACAAAGGATTCCTTTAATATCTCAGAAGACCATTTTCCCATTGTTTAATTAAACAAGGAAATAAAAATGCACAGATAGCCCCTTCCACTAGCAGGTCCGATTCACTTCACTGATTGAAAGATGAGCAAGAAATAAAAGGGTAACAGATGTTCTGAGGACCTGTCATGTCCATCACCTCAGGTTTGAAACTTCACATACATGCAAGGAAAGAAGCACCACCAAACATCTCGGCCTGGCAACTCTGACAGTCTGAATTGGAGTGACAGGGACAGACGATGAGGCTGGTGTGTTGGCTGAGGCTGGTGGCCCCAAAGAAGGTGCTCAGCCAGCTCTCCACCTGTGCCTCATTTGTCCTCAGCCAGGAATCTGCTTGCAGCCCTCACCTGTCACAACTGTCACGCGGGAGACTCACAGCCACCCCTGGAGCCCGCCCTGCCCACACCCTGCTACAGAATGCACTCAGATCTCCTCTGGGACCCCTGTCACCTCTACCCAGACCTGGAACTCCCCTGTCTGCTGCAAAGATCTAGGATTCCCCTTCTTCTTCCAAAATTACACTGGCCCAAGGCTTTCCTGAGAAAGGGAGAAGGCTACCTAGTGAATGGTTCACACCTTCTTTCCCCTTCTGTCATATTTCTCTCCACTTACCTTCCTACCTGTGCAAACTGTAAGTAACATATCCATGGAACATGAACATGATCTGAGATCTCAATCTTTCATTGCAGCCTTCTCAGGCCTCCTTGTGCAATAAAATACTGTATCCATAGGACAGGGAGTTTTAAAATTATTATTTACAGAATAATACAGCCCAAATCACCTCCTTTTTGGTTGCTCTTCATTAGGCAGAACAGTTTCTGTGTAAAAAGCCTTTCCATAGAGATGACCTTCCAGCAATTTCTTTTTTTTTAATTTTTATTATGTTATGTTAGTCACCATACACTACATCATTAGTTTTTGATGTAGTGTTCCATGATTCATTGTTTGTGTATAACACCCAGGGCTCCATGCAATACGTGCCCTCCTTAATACTCATCACCAGCCCATCCCAATCAACCATCCCCCTCCCCTCTGAAGCCCTCAGTTTGTTTCCCAGAGTCCATAGTCTCTCATGGTTCATTCCCCCTTCTGTTTACCCCCTTCCTTCTTTCCTTCCTTCTCCTACCGATCTTCCTACTTCTTATGTTCCATAAATGAATGAAACCATATGATAATTGTCTTTCTTTGCTTGACTTATTTCACCTTCCAGCAATCTCGTAAGGAGGAAACAGAAACTCTGTGGGATAACCTGACTCACCCAGCGTCAGGCAAGAAGTTCCAGAACTCAGCCCAGGGCTCCTGACGCCAAGCCTCCTGAAGCCACCAGCATGCCTCTATTCAAAGGAATTCCCAAAGACTCTGCTTCTGACTCCACCACCAAAGAAATGACAGAGAGAATATGGCACCTCAAAATATTGAGATGATACATTTAGTAAAGCTAGATAGTCAAGCTCAACTTTTTAAACAGTAAACGGCTGCTTTGAATAATTTTGAATTTTCCCTCGACCCTAATTGTAACTCTTGGGATGAAAAGACTAATCAGTGATGAAACATCACATTTGACAAATGACAAGACATCATCGAAGTCTGATGACAAAAAGCCATCTAACTCTAAATGTTGGCCACTCAACCATATCTTAGACCCAACTGAATAAACACTGTTAGACGGAGGAACAAAATATATCTTAAAAATACACAAAGAGTAAATCTCACCTTACCTTTCTAATAAAAGAGTGTTTCTAGAAAATAGCTGTTCAAAATACATTCATAAGCAATAAATGAACAGAGAAAATGTGATCCCCTGCAAAGTTCTCCCTGCTCGGAAACTAAGTACCCCTTTCACCAAATCCAGAATGCTGACAACTACTTAAGTTTTACTTCATGGCTCAACTGGAGAAAAGAGAAAAGCCCAGGAGATGGTGGGTTAATGAGAGGTTTTACCTCCAGTCCTGACGTGGATATGACATTTTGCCAAATGGCCCTGCTGCTTTCTCTGAATGCTGGCGTCCTGTGTCAAGCTGCCTCACTGACTCAGATGCAGACGTTCAAAACCTCGGGTCTTGTGGAGCCAGAGCAGAGAAGTGTCAGCTGGGGAGAAGATGGAACCTTGGACCTAAAGCCCGCACACCTGCTTAGGTTTCTGGGAGAAGGGGAAGCACAGACTTGTCTTTTAGTAGTAATTATCTTCACAGCCCATTGCCACCATCCCCGGGGGACAGGGCGCACGATGCTGAAGTTGGGTAATGGCTCTGGGGCTTCTAACCACCACACCTGTGCCTGAGGGAACAGGGAACACCCTGCTGAACTCGGGGTACTGCTTGAGGTCCATTACCTGCACTGTGTCGGGCCCGGGAAGCACCCCACTGAAGTTGGGGACTGTGCGATCCTTACCCTCACTCTTCCTGGGGAACATGGGAAACCCTGGAATGTCTGCGAGCCATCCCACAAAAGCTCTGGTGAGTGGGCGCCCTGGAGTTCATGGGTTTGGGGTCTACGGCCAGTTGACGGAGACTGGGCAGAAGAGATTTGCAAGGGAAAAAGAAAACTCACCTGAGTCTCCACGATGAACTCTCTCCACGTGCCCTTCCAGAACCCCACCTCCCACCTGGGGTGCCCCCTACTCCCAGACCCCCACCCCGGCACACAGCACACACTCACTCAGCCAGGAACTCCACAGGTCAACTCTCTCAGAGCTCCCCTTCTTTGACCCCAGGTCTGCTCCCAGGGCTGCTCCAGTCCGCCCACAGAGATGTAGCTCCACCCCCACACGGTGATTGGTTGGGGAGTGTGGTGCTTCCAGCCCCTTGAATGCTGGGCAACCCGCCCCCATGACCCATAACTCTGGGAGCGCAGGGAGTCCAGGAGGCGCAACGCCCTGCGCAGGCATGAGTGGGACCGTGGGCAGGGCCCCAAACAGAAGGTCCCTTCCATGGACCCCTCTAGCTGCAGACCACCCTCAGAGCCCTGCCCCTTCCCTTCTGCACCAACCCTCCCTGCAGGGGTGTGCCTGGTTCCTGGCAAGGTCAGCTGCTCTCAGACTGTTCCAGCCTTGGGCTTTAGGAAATGCAATGCTTTCATGCATTTCCAAGGCAATTTGAAGCCCAAAAAGGAATGCTCTAAGCAGGAAGAGCTTCGCCTTCTTGTCTCACCCATGGAGAGCATAGTGCTTCTTGGACCTTCAAAGCATCCTTCTAGGATGAGCCCATTTGTGCTGGAATCTATATACACATGCTTGGTTCTTCAGGGAAGGGGCCGGGATGAAGAACAGCTGCCCTTCTATGCTGTTGCAGTTGTGAACCAGGAACATTTATTTTTCACTTAAAAAGAAAACATAGTGTTATTGTCGACACTAAATGAATGAACCTTTTAAAACATTTTAGAGAGAAAGGAAGAGAGTTTTATTCAAACGCAAGTCAGGACAGCTGTCTGGGAGACACAATCTTCACAGTGAAGGGAGTGCTCTGGGGAAGGAACATTTGGGGCAGGGTTATAAATTTGTTCTGTTTTATGTACAGAGTTACACATCACAATGAGGAAGAAGATTCCAGAAAGTGACAGACTTTTTCTTATGTTTTCAGTATGTACAAGTCAGTATGACTTTAATCTTATGGGAGCCAGAGAGGTTCTTTTGTGTTCTTACCTTGATGCTGGCAATGGCATTTTTTGGTTATCTTTTTCTTTTCGAAGCAGATGGACAATATGTGCTTGGGGCAGAAATAGGGCCCATGCTTTGAGGTTTTGCCCAGTCATTTTGAGCTGGGTAAAATGTTAAAGGATAGCTTCCCTGGGAGGCCAAGATCAGGGCCCACAGATGGTATGAGATAAAAATTACTCTTATCCTTATCATTACTACCAAATGGAGGAACTTGAGATGAAAGCACCCTTCACGTAGTACAAAGAAATCAAAATGACCCCTATAGAAGGTTATCTACTCCATGGTCAACATAGGTAACTGAGGCGTTCACGGTCTCTGGACCCCTCCCCTTGTCCTGCCCAAATCTCTGAAGCATAGAGATCATTTACAGTCAGAATTTTAGAACTGCTAGACATCTTAGAGATGTCTGGCGCCATTCCCTTGGACTACAGAATACAACAGAATAGCTCACTGTCACAACACTAAAGTGCCCCTGGATGCACTAAGTTCTTTCTCTGCAAATTTTGCTTCATGTAAATCATAATCATAACATAGAAACACTACAATGGTTGTAAGTAAATAATTGGAGGTAAGGGAATATTTTAGCAATCTTTATAAGCATTGTCTCACTCTGTAGAAGAGGCTGTTTTTAAATACTATTTCCGAGATTACAGCACACTCTGAACATACCAGAGCCTCAATCAATTAAAAAAAGATAGTTCTTTCAGTAACTTTAATATCAGAAAAATATTATAGTATCTCTATTCCTAGGGATCTTTAAGTATCTTACTCAAAGGTCCTCCACTGAGATAATTATCTTAATGATCATGATGGGCAGAGGTTTAAAAGGGCAGCTGGATTTGTTCCAGTTGGCCACACAAGAAAATCCTGATACTTCCTAGGTTTCCAGATCGAGAAGACCAGAGGTAAGAGGGAAATGGTACCCTGTATGGAAGAACAAGGGATCTGGAGTCAGTTTGGAGATCCCACTTAGGTTTCTGACACTAAAATCCTCTGTAATTCATATAGTCTCTGAGCCCTTGTCTAACCGTCTAGAAAATGGGACTCGTTGTATCTACATCCTAGTTTAGACGTTTAAGAGGGAGAATGCTACACAGAGCCAGTATGGTGTCTCTCAAGAGCAGGTGCTCAGGAAGCCACAATTACCATTGGGTCTATTTATTTTCCAGAAAAAAAGAACACATGCTGAAACCGTTTTTCTAAAAGATGACTCACAAGATGATTTTCAAACCTTAAGGAAGGTCAAGACGCTGCTATTGTGTCATATTTCTCTCAGAAATCATGTTGTTAGACTGGTGGGGACAATAGCACCATCATCACTAGGAGTCGGGAGCTTCCCATTTCTATATGGCTATGTTGACCCCCTTAACTCAGGACCACCAGAAAGGACAGCTGGAGTGGGGGGAACACAGGCCAAGGCTGTCAGGTGTGGCTGGGATACGCAGAACTCTGATAGGAGGCTTAACTCCTGTCTACCTTATGATAGTGAGTGCTCTTCACAGACAAAGGGCCATTGTGTGTGAGCCCTGATGTAGAAAAGGTTGAGAATACGCATTGCGATTCCCTCTCTGACCCTTAGGATATTCAGCAAAGTTACATGGAATTTTTAAACATGTAGTGACTTCCTGGTTTTCTTTTCATTATGACTAGGGCTCCATTCCCTGGTGGCCTAAGAATATAATCCACTTAATTTCAGAATTTTAAAATTTGTAGACATAATTCATGGTCCAGCATATCGTCTGTTTGGGTAAATAGTCTATGACCACTTGAAAATAATGCATTCTGCACTTATTATGGAATGTTCCATATACGTCAATTAGGTCACATTTGTTACCAATGTTTTGTCTGCTTTTTTTATCAGATATTGAGAAAGGTATATTAAAATTTCCAAACAATGAGACTCTATTCAACATTGCATTGGAGAAGCTACCCAGTGTTACACGGCAAGAGAAACAAAAAGTGTAAGAATTGAGGGGATAATTGTGACTACTCACAGATATGATTGTGTACACAGAAAATCCAAAAGAGTCTACAAATACCCTATTAGAATTAAACATGAGGAAGACACAAAAAGATGGAAAAATATTCCATGCTCATGGATCGGAAGAATTAACATAGTTAAAATGTCCA
>NW_024426885.1:84110677-84173020 GCF_017311325.1 Ursus maritimus | reverse complement strand
GATGGAGAGATAAAGACCTTCCAGAATCACCAGTCATTGACCAATTTTTTATAACCATGAAACCAGCCCTACAGGAGATATAAGGAGGGGTCTAGAGTAAAAGCTCCCTAAGAGTGATACAGAACAGAAAGTCACAATCTATAGAAACAAAGACTTTACAGGCAACATGGCATCATTAAAATCATATCTCTCAATAATCAGTCTCAATGTAAATGCTCCCATAAAATGCCACAGGGTTGCAGATTGGATAGAGAGACATGACCCATCCATTTACTGTCTACAAGAGACTCATTTTGAACCTAAAGATACATTCAGACTGAAAGTAAAGGGATGGAATACCATCTTTCATGCCAATGGACCTCAAAAGAAACCTGGGGTAGCAATTCTCATATCAGACAGTGGATTTTAAAAAAACTAAGAGAGTATAGTTAGAGACACAGAAGGGCACTATATTATTCTTAAAGGATGTATCCAACAAGTGGATATGACAATTATAAATATATATGCCCCCAACAGGGGAGCAGCAAGATACACAAGGCAACTCTTAACCACAATAAAGAGACACAGAGATAAAAATACGTTAATAGTAGAGGACCTCAACACTCCACTATCAGCAATAGACAGATCACCTAAGCAAGAAATCAGCAAAGAAACAAGAGCTTTGAATGCCACACTTGACGAGTTGGACCTCATAGATATATATAGAACACTACACCCCAGAACCAAAGAATACTCATTCTATTCTAATGCCCATGGAACATTCTCAAGAATAGACCATGTTCTGGGTCACAAAACAGGTCTCAAGCTATACCAAAAGACTGAAATTTTACCCTGCAAATTCTGAGACCACAACACTCTGAAATTGGAACTCAACCACAATGAAAAATTTGGAAGAAACTCAAACACTTGGAGACTAAGAACCATCCTGCTCAGGAATGATTCGATAAACCAGGAAATCAAAAATCAATTTAAACAATTTATGGAGACCAACGAGAATGAAAACACAATGGTCCAAAACCTATGGGATACTGCAAAGGCAGTCCCAAGGGGGAAATACATAGCCACCCAAGCCTTACTCAAAAGAATAGAAAAATCTAAAATGCAGTTTTTATATTCTCACCTCAAGAAGCTGGAACAGCAACAAAGGGACAGGCCTAATCCAGGCACGAGGAAGCAGCTGACCAAGATTAGAGCAGAAATCAATGAATTAGAAACCAGGAGTACAGTAGAGCAGATCAACAGAACTAGAAGCTGGTTCTTTAAGAGAATTAATAAAATTGACAGACCACTGGCAAGACTTATCCAAAAGAATAAAAACCCAAATTAATAAAATTATGAATGAAAAGGAGAGTTACAACCACACTGCAATAAATTGAAAGAATTATTAGAAACTTTTATCAATAGCTTTATGCCAATAAATTAAGCACTCTGGATGAGATGGAGGCCTTCCTGGAAACCTATAAACTACCAAGACTGAAACAGGAAGAAATTGACTTTTTAAACAGGCCAATTAATTATGAAGATATTGAAACAGTGATAAAAAAAATCTTCCAAAAAACAAAACGCCAGGGCCTGATGGATTTCCTGGGGAATTCTACCAAACACTCGAAGAAGAAATAATACCTATTCTCCTAAAGCTATTTCAAAAAATAGAAACAGAAGGAAAGCTACCAAACTCATTTTATGAGGCCAATATTACCTTGATCCCCAAACCAGGCAAAGACCCCATCAAAAAGGAGAATTACAGACCAATTTCCCTGATGAATATGGACACCAAAATCCTCAACAAGATCCTTGCTAATAGAATCCAACACTACATTAAAAGGATTATCCATCATGACCAAGTGGGATTCATCCCTGGGATGGAAGGGTGGTTCAACATTTGCAAATCTATCAGTGTCAGAGATTTTATCCAGAAAGAAAAATTCAAAAATCATATGATTCTCTCAATAGATGCAGAAAAAGCATTTGACAAAATACAGCATCATTTCCTGATTAAAACCCTTCAGAGTGTAGGGATAGAGGGTACATTCCTCAATCTCATAAAAACCATCTATGAAAAGCCTACAGCAAATATCATTCTCAGTGGGGAAAAGCTGGAAGCCTTTCCCTTAAGATCAGGGACATGACAAGGATGCCCACTCTTGCCACTATTATTCAACATAGTACTAGAAGTCCTTGCCACAGCAATCAGACAACAAAAAGGGATCAAAGGTATCCAAATCGGCAAAGAAAAAGTCAAAATGTCTCTCTTCGCCGATGACATGATACTCTATCTGGAAAACCCAAAAGAATCCACTCCCAAACTATTAGAAGGTATAGAGCAATTCAGTAATGTGGCGGCGGGATCCAAAATCAATGCTCAGAAATCAGTTGCATTTCTCAGATGACTGGATTAAGAAGTTGTGGTCCATATATACAATGGAATATTACTCAGCAATCAGAAAGAATGAGTTCTCAACATTTGCTACAACATGGACGGCACTGGAGGAGATCATGCTTAGTGAAATAAGTCAAGCAGAGAAAGACAACTATCATATGATTTCTCTCATCTATGGAACATAAGAACTAGAATGATCAGTAGGGGAAGAAAGGGATAAAGAAAGGGGGGGTAATCAGAAGGGGGAATGAAACATGAGAGACTATGGACTATGAGAAACAAACTGAGGGCTACAGAGGGGAGGGGGGTGGGGGAATGGGATAGACCGGTGAAGGGTAGTAAGGAGGGCACATATTGCATGGTGCACTGGGTGTTATACACAACTAATGAATCATCGAGCCTTACATCGAAAACCGGGGATGTACTGTATGGTGACTAACATAATATAATAAAAAATCATTATTAATAAAAAAAAAGAAATCAGTTGCATTTCTATACACGAATAATGAGACTGAAGAAAGAGAAATTAAGGAATCCATCTCATTTACAATAGCACCAAAACCCATACGTTACCTTGGAATTAACTTAACCAGAGATGTAAAGGATCTATATTCTAGAAACCATAAATCACTCTTGAAATACATCGAAGAAGACACAAAAAGATGGAAAAATATTCCATGCTCATGGATCGGAAGAATTAACATAGTTAAAATGTCCATGTTACCCAGAGCAATCTACAATTTCAATGCTATCCCAATCAAAATACCCAGGACATTTTTCAAAGAACTGGAACAAATAGTCCTTAAATTTGTATGGAACCAGAAAAGGCCCCGAATCGCCAAGGAACTGTTGAAAAGGAAAAACAAACCTGGGGGCATCACAATGCCAGATTTCGAGCTGTACTACAAAGCTGTGATCACAAAGACAGCATGGTACTGGCACAAAAACAGACCCATAGACCAATGGAACAGAATAGAGAACCCAGAAATGGACCCTCGGCTCTTTGGGCAACTAATCTTTGATAAAGCAGGAAAAAACATCCGGTGGAAAAAAGTCTCTTCAATAAATGGCGCTGGGAAAATTGGACAGCTACATGCAGAAGAATGAAACTTGACCACTCTCTCACACCATACACAAAGATAAACTCCAAATGGATGAAAGACCTCGACATGAGACAGGAATCCATCAAAATCCTAGAGGAAAACATAGGCAGCAACCTCTACGAAATTAGCCAAAGCAACCTTTTTCATGACACATCTCCAAAGACAAGAGAAACAAAAGAAAAAATGAACTTGTGGGACTTCATCAAGATGAAAAGCTTCTGCACAGCCAAGGAAACAGTCAAAAAAACTAAGAGGCAGCCCCCGGAATGGGAGAAGATATTTGCCAATGATGCTGCAGATAAAAGACTGGTATCCAAGATCTACAAAGAACTTCTCAATCTCAGTACATTAGAAACGAATAATCAAATCAAAAAATGGGCAGAAGATATGAACAGACACTTTTCCAATGAAGACATACAAATGGCTAACAGATACATGAAAAAATGTTCAAAATCATTAGCCATCAGGGAAATTCAAATCAAAACCACACTAAGATACCACCTTATGCCAGTTAGAATCGCAAAAATAGACAAGAAACAACTTGCTGGAGAGGATGTGGAGAAAGGGGATCCCTCCTACATTGTTGGTGGGAATACAAGTTGGTACAGCCACTCTGGAAAACAGTGTGGAGGTCCCTTAAAAAGTTAAAAATTGAGCTACCCTATGACCCAGCCATGCACTACTGGGTATTTACCCAAAGATACAGACGTAGTGAATAGGAGGGCCATATGCACCCCAATGTTAATAGCAGGATTGTCCACAATAGCCAAATTGTGGAAGGAACCGAGATGCCCTTCAACAGATGACTGGATTAAGAAGATGTGGTCCATATATACAATGGAATATTACTCAGCTATCAGAAAGAACGAAGTTCTCAACATTTGCTGCAACATGGACGGCACTGGAGGAGCAAATGCTATGAAATAAGTCAAGGAGAAGGACAATTATCCTATGATTTCTCTCATCTATGGAACATAAGAACTAGGAAGATCGGTAGGGGAAGAAAGGGATAAAGAAAGGGGGGTAATCAGAAGGTGGAATGAAGCATGAGAGACTATGGACTATGAGAAACAAACTGAGGGCCTCCGAGGGGAGGCGGGGGAATGGGATAGAATGGTGATGGATAGTAAGGAGGGCACATATAGCATGGTGCACTGGGTGTTATACGCACCAACAATCATCGAACTTACATCGAAACCGGGATGTACTGATGGGACTACTAATATAATAAAAAACATTAAAATTAAAAAAATGGCTGATAACCAAGATCTCTAAGGAACTTCTCAAACTCAACACCCAAAACACAAATAATCCAGTCAAGAAATGGACAGAAGACATGAACAGTCACTTCTCCCAAGAAGACATACAAATGGCTACAGACACGTGAAAACATGCTTCACATCACTTGCCATCAGGGAAATGCAAATCAAAACCACATTGAGACACCACCTTACACCAGTCAGAATGGCTAAAATTAACAAGGCCGGGAACCACAAATGTTGGTGAGGATGTGGAGAAAGGGCGCCCTTGCACTGTTGGTGAGAATGCAAACAATATGGAAAACAATATGGAGGTTCCTCAAACCTTAAACACAGAGTGATTCTACGACCAGCAATCGCACTACTTGGTATTCTTCCATAGACACAGAGGTAGTGGAAAGAAGGGAACCTGTATCCCCATGTTCACAGCAGCAATGTCCACAAACAGCCGAACTTGGGAGGAGCCAAGATGTCCTTCAACAGATGAATGGATAAAGAAGATGTGGTTCATATATACAATGGAATATTACTCAGCCATCAGAAAGGATGAATACCACCATTTGCAGGGACATGGATGGACCAGGAAGGGATTATGCTAAGTGACAAGTCAAGCAGAGAAAGGCAATTATCATATGGTTTCACTCTTATGTGGAACGAAGGAATAGCATGGAGGACATTAGGAGAAAGAAGGAAAAAATGAAGGAGGGAATCAGAGGGGTAGATGAACCATGAGAGACTATGGACTCAGGAAACAAACTGACGGTTGCAGAAAGGGAGGGGGTAGGGAGATGGGTTTCCCGGTGATGGGTATTAAGGAGGACACGTGTTGTGATGAGCACTGGGTGTTATATGCAAACATTGAATCATGGAACACTACATCAAAAACTAATGAAGTACTATATGGTGACTATCATAACATAATTGAAAAAAAAAGATATGAAATCCATACAGGAAAACTGTCACTATTTGCAAATGACATGATGCTATATATAGAAATCCCTAAATATTGCACAAAAACTGTTGGAATAAACAAATTCAGTAAAGCTGCAGGATATAAAGTCAGCATAGAGACCTGTCACATTTATTTATTTATTTTAGATTTTATTGATTCATTTGACACAGAGAGAAAGAGCAGGAGCAGGGGAGTGGCAGGCAGAGGGAGAAGCAGACTACCCGCTAACAGGAGCCTGGTGCCAGGCTCGAACTCAGCTCTTGGGACCATGACCTGAGCTGAAGGCAGATGTGCCACCAATGGAGCCACCCAGGTGCCCCAAATTGTTGCATTTCTATATACTGATGACACACTTCCGCAAAGAGACATTAAGAAAGCAATGCCATTTACAACTGCATCGAGAAAAAAAAATCTAGGCATAAAGTAACCAAGAATGAGAAAGACCTGATACACTCAGCACATGGTGGAAAAGAAAGGAAAAACATTGGTGTGGGGGAGGCAGAATGTATGGGCAAAGATTTGGAAGGTGACACAAATAAATGGAACCGTATGTCATGCTCATTAACTGGAAGAGTTAATTATGTTAACACGTCCATCGCACTAAAGCAATCAATCGACACATGTGATGAAATCCCTACCTGAATTCCAATGGATTATTCAAAGAAACAGAAGACAGCCCTAAAATTCCTATGGAATCACAAAAGACCCTGAATACCCAAAGCAATCTGGAGAAATAAAGCTGCGGTCACCACACTCCCAGATTTCAAGCTAGATTACAAAGATTACAAAGCTGTAGTCATCAAAACAGTATGGTACCGGCATAAACACACACACACACACACAGGTCAGTGGAACAGAATAGAAACCTCAGAAATCAACCCACCCATAGATGGTCCTAACTTACTTAAACAGCAGCAGAAGATATGCCATGGGGAAAGGACCATCTCTTCAGTGAACAGTAACAGGAAAAACTGGACACTAAATGCAAAAGAATGTAACTGGATCACTTTCCTCACACCACACACAAAAATTTTAATGGATGAATGACTTGAACATAGGACCTGAATCCATAAACATCCAAGAACACATAGGTACTAAATTTCGACTTCGGTTTTGGCAAAGAGTCTTTGGATCGACAACAAATGCAAAGGCAACAGAAGCAAAAATAAACAATGGAACGACATCAAACTGAAATCTTCCACACAGCAAAAGAAACCATCAAAAACTTAAAAGGCAAAGGACCCAATAGAAAAAATATCGCAAATCATATGTGTGAGAAGAGGCTAATATCCAAAATACACAAGACACTCACACAAAACAAAACAACACACACACACACACACAAACTGTATAAAAATGGGAAGAATATGTGAATAGATATTTTTCAAAGATGGTATACAGGTGGCCAACAGACACAGAAAAAGTTGTTCAACATCACTAATCATCGGCAGGGAAACATAAGCCAAAACCACAATCAGCTATCACCTCACAACTATTGAATGGCAATCGTCCAGAGATAGATACAGGTGTGGTCAAGGGGGTGCAGACCAGGGGACCCTGTGCACTGTTGGTGGGAATGGAAATTGGTGCAGCCATCGACAAATGGTATGGAGGTTCCTGAAAAATAAATACAACTACCACATGACCCAGTAATTCTACTGAGTATTGATTTGGAGAACACAAAAACAGTACCTCAAAGACAGATGCACTCCCATGTTCACTGCAGCATTATTCCCAATAAACATAGAAACATAGACCTTGGGAGCCTATGCTAAGTAACTCAGACAGAAAGACAAATACCAGATGCCTCATGACATTCCACGTGGAAAAAAGTACTGAACGCAGATACAGAGAACAGATTGGTGGGTGCCTGACTCAGGGGGGGACAGGCGAAGGTGGTCAAAGACGAGTGTCTGAGTGAGAAAATCCGACAGTCATGGAATGTTCTTGTGCAGCATGGAGACTAAAGCTAACCCCGCAAGTTCCCTTTGAAAGACAGTGCTCCTAGGAAACCTTTCACAGCAGAAATGGTGTAAAGAAGGAATGACCATTAATTTAGACAGAAAAATTAGTGAGCATGCTCAGACTCCAAAATTACTTTTTTTTGGCTTTTCTTAGGCCTCAGGACACAACTTCCTAACGGATGCTGAAATAAATGGAGATAAAGCACAGCAGACTCTCACAGACACAATTCAAAGTGTTGGTGGCTGGATGCATAGAGCGGGTTCCCAGGAAGAAGCTGGTTAGGGTGCACACCGCCTTTGTCGTGCTCCCCAAAACAGATGCTGAACGCGATGCTCACTTTTCGACTTTCTTCATAAGAGGAAAACCCTCTTCAGCTTTCTTCCCATTAGTGAAACCAGGTAATAACAGAGATCTTTCAAGAAAGCAAGTGTCTTACAATGAACTTTTAAAAAGTGGGGATCCTTGTACTTGAACGCTAGCTGAGGGAGGAGATGTGAAATGTTCTCCCAGACACAAACATCAGCAGATCCACCAGGAAAGGCACCTTCCTCAGCATGCGGAACACAGACTACCTCCTACCCCCAGAAACTTTCACCTTCCCCCTTGCTCAGGACAACCCACAACAACTGGGAGTTACCCCAGTTCCTCCTTTCTCCCATCCCCAATATCTAAGCTGTTGGCAAATCCTGTGAGCTCCATCTTCAAGACGCACACAGATGGCCACCTGTCTGGTCCACAGTGGAGCTCATTCTGCCTGAGTTCCTGGAAAAGCGCATCATTGACCTCCCTTGCCCATCCTCAACCCTCTATCATCGTTCTCAACACTGCAGCCAGGATGGCCCAGTGAAACAGGGTCCCATGGGGTCACAGCCCTGCCATGGCTTTCTGTCACCCTCCCTGAGGTCATGTCCTAAGCTGCTCTCCTGTGGCCACAGGGTCTTCTTGCTGCTCCTGCATACAGCTGGTATGAGCCTGCCCACAGCCTTTGCACATGCTTTCCTTCTGTTTAGAATGCTCTTGATGTGATACCATCTACCTTCTTTTGATCTTGACTCAAGTATCACCCTCCTAGTGAAGTACCACCTGGCCCCTATGTGAATAGCAAACACCACCCCCACCTCCCCTTCAGCATCCCCAGCCCTGTCTCCTGTTTTATATTTCCATAGCACTTAGAGTCCCCAGTCCATCTCAGCAGGAAAGAAACCTAGGCATAAACTGATGGCTTCACCACCGACTCCGAATGTCGTGTCCAAATCCCAGGGGAAAAGGTGCCCTAGGGCTCTGCAGACGAGATGCCTGGGACAAGGGGTCCACCACCTCCTGCACCCTGAACACCATCAGGAAAGGGAGCCAAGCAAGGAATCCACCGCACACGAAACCGAAACCAGACACCTTCCTCGATGACAGGGTGAGCACACACGCTCTCCCCTTGCCTGAGGTGCTCATCAGAAAGCTGAGCAGAGACGCTTCCCAGGGTCCATCTCCCCTGGCGTCCTGGGAGACATCTGATCCGACTACTCTGCCAGCCTCGGACCCACTCAGTGAGTCATAAGACCCAGATACTTCTTTCCATTCCAGCTCAATCCTTCTCACAGAGAAGCAAACTCCAGCCCCACAAACATGTTCATCATTAGCTCTGGAATTCCCTGGGTTGCGTCTACACAGGGGTCCCATGCAGACTACTCCGCAAATGCCCTAGGGTTGCAAGCCACTTTCAAGCTGCCCTTAGAAAGGCAGAAACTGGCCCAATTAGGCAGACCAGCCAAGTGACTCGATGTGCTGCAAACTTGGACAACATCCTCCCTGAACACCAACACTTCCGAGTCCAAGCTTCCAACCTTCGCTCACTGGGCACTGAGCACCATGTCAGCATGAACGCTGCTCTTTCCATTCACTGGCCTCCCAGTCCTTCCAATCAGAAACCAAGCTCCAGACACCACTCTATTTTCCCTTCAGAGAGAGAAGTCAACTGATGGAATAAAACACTCCCTGTGCACAGCACACTTCTATCCACATAGAATTCTTTGGTCTTTCTCATTCGGGCAGCCCTACAAGACCCACACCAACGAGAGATACCACAAGTTCGATCATCACGTATATATTTGACCTTGTGTTGATCCTTTTGATATTTTTATCTCAAAGTCAATGTCTCTATTGCTTTGTTAAAATAATAATAATAATAATAATAATAATAATAATAATAATAATAATGTACATGGTCACCTAAGGGTCTGACTCTCCATGCCAGACAACATGGCTCTGGTCCAGATAAGGATGAAACAACCCTCAGCCCATGAAAACCTCCACACCCTCAGGGATCCTGACACGCCTCACGGGTGAAGAGTTCCTTTGCTCTACGGTGTTGTCTGAGTCCAAAGGATACAGGCAACCTCCAGCATTCATTCTGTTTTCTTCATCAGTTCCCCAGCTCAAGTCGCAAGTGACTCACCAGGTCAAGCCCAGAGCCCATGGAGGAGCCTCCAGGTAAGCAGCACACCCTCCCCGCCCCGCCCTGGGAAGGCTGACAGGAGGCTCCATTTCCTTTGGGAGCACAATGTGCCACTCCCGAGCCTAAAGAACCTACACTCCTTCTCCATTTCTCCCTCTCACAAGGCCACCAAACTGTGACACTCTGAGGCTTTTACTTAACAAATAATTTTAATATTGGAATTGGCTCGCAGAGAGAAAACATGAACACCCACAAGGATCCTTTAATATCTCGAAGACCATTTTCCCATTGTTTAATTAAACAAGGAAATAAAATGCACAGATAGCCCCTTCCACTAGCAGGTCCGATTCACTTCACTGATGAAAGATGAGCAAGAAATAAAAGGGTAACAGATGTTCTGAGGACCTGTGTCCATCACCTCAGGTTTGAAACTTCACATACATGCAAGGAAAGAAGCACCACCAAACATCTCGGCCTGGCACCTGACAGTCTGAATTGGAGTGACAGGGACAGACGATAGGATGTGTGTTGGCTGAGGCTGGGCCCCAAAGAAGGTGCTCAGCCAGCTCTCCACCTGTGCCTCATTTGTCCTCAGCCAGGAATCTGCTTCAGCCCTCACCTGTCACAACTGTCACGCGGAGACTACAGCCACCCTGAGCCGCCCTGCCCACACCCTGCCAGAATGCACTCAGATCTCCTCTGGGACCCTGCACCTCTACCGCACTGAACTCCCCTGTCTGCTGCAAAGATCTAGGATTCCCCTTCTTCTTCCAAAATTACACTGGCCCAAGTTTTCCTGAGAAAGGGAGTACTCTAGTGAATGGTTCACACCTTCTTTCCCTTCTGTCATATTTCTCTCCACTTACCTTCCTACCTGTGCAAACTGTTAAGTAATATCCATGGAACATGAACTGTCTGAGATCTCACATCTTTCATTGCAGCCTTCTCAGGCCTCCTTGTGCAATAAAATACTATCCTAGGACAGGGAGTTTTAAAATTATTATTTACAGAATAATAAGCCCAAATCACCTCGTTTTTGGTTGCTCTTCATTAGGCAGAACAGTTTCTGTGTAAAAGCTTTCCACAGAGATGACCTTCCACAATTTCTTTTTTTTTTTTAAATTTTTATTATGTTATGTTAGTCACCATACACTACATCATTAGTTTTTGATGTAGTGTTCCATGATTCATTGTTTGTGATCAACACCAGGGCTCCATGCAATACGTGCCCTCCTTAATACCATCACCGCCTATCCCAATCAACCAACCCCCTCTGAAGCCCTCAGTTTGTTTCCCAGAGTCCATAGTCTCATGGTTCATTCCCCTTCTGTTTACCCCCTTCCTTCTTTCCTTCCTTCTCCTACCGAGCTTCCTGCTTCTTATGTTCCATAAATGAATGAAATCCATGATAATTGTCTTCTTTGCTTGACTTATTTCACCTTCCAGCAATCTCTAAGGAGGAAACAGAAACTCTGTGGGATAACCTGACTCACCCAGCGTCAAGCAAGTAGTTCCAGAACTCAGCCCAGGGCTCCTCATCGCCAGCCTCCTGAAGCCACCAGCATGCACTCTATCAAAGGAATTCCCAAAGACTCTCTTCTGACTGCACCACCAAAGAAATGACAGAGAGAATATGGCACCTCAAAATATTGAGATGATACATTTAGTAAAGCTAGATAGTCAAGCTCAACTTTTAAACAGAAAGGCTGCTTTGAATAATTTTGAATTTTCCTCGACCCTCATTGTAATTCTTGGGATGAAAAGACTAATCAGTGATGAAACATCACCTTTGACAAATGACAAGACATCATCCATATCTGTACTGACAAAAAGCCATCTAACCTAAATGGTGGCCACTCACCATATCTAGACCCAACTGAATAAACATGTTAGAGTATATCTTAAAAATACACAAAGAGTAAATCTACCTTCCTTTCTAATAAAAGAGTGTTTCTAGGAAACAGCTGTTCAAAATACATTCATAAGCATCAATGAACAGAGAAAATGGATCCCCTGCAAAGTGCTCCTGCTCAGAAACTAAGTACCTCCTTCACCAAATTCAGAACTGACAACTATTACTTAAGTTTTACTTCATGGCTCAACTGAGAAAAGAGAAAAGCCCAGGAGATAGTGGGTTAATGAGAGGTGTTACCTCCAGTCCTGACGTGGATATGACATTTCTCCAAATGGACCTGCGCTTTCTCTGAATGCTGGGTCCTGTGCAAGCTGCCTCACTGACTCAGATGCAGACGTTCAAAACCTCGGGTCTGTGGAGCCAAGAGAGAAGTGTCAGTGGGGAGAAGATGGACCTTGGACCTAAAGCCCGCACACCTGCTGGTTTCTGGGAGAAGGGGAACACAGACTTGTCTTTAGTAGTAATTATCTTCCAGCCCATTGCCACCATTCCCGGGACAGGCGCACAATGCTGAAGTTGGGTAATGGCTCTGGGGCTTCTACCACCACACTGTGCCTGAGGAACAGGGAACACCCTGCTGAACTTGGGAACTGCTAGGTCCATTACCTGCACTGTGTCGGGCGGGAAGCACCCACTGAAGTTGGGGACTGTGCGTCCTTACTCTCACTCTTCCTGGGGAACATGGAAACCCTGGAATGTCTGAGCCATACCACAAAAGCTCTGTGAGGGGGCCCTGGAGTCATGGGTTTGTCTAGGCCAGTTGACGGAGAGGGCAGAAGAGACTATCAAGGGAAAAAGAAAACTCAACTGAGTCTCCAAATGAACTCCTCCACTGCCCTTCCAGAACCCCACCTCCTCACCGGGGTGCCCCTACTCCCAGACCACCCCACACACACAGCACACACTTCACTCAGCCAGGAACTCCACAGGTCAATCTCTCAGAGCTCCCTTCTGACTCCCAGGTCTGCATCCCAGGTCTGCTCAGTCGCCCACAGAGAGTAGCTCCACCCCCAGGGGTGATTGGTTGGGAGTGTGGTGCTTCCAGCCCCTTGAATCTGCTGGGCAACCCGGCCCCATGACTCAAACTCTGGGAGGCAGGGAGTCCAGGAGGCAACGCCCTGCGCAGGCATGAGGGGACCGGTGGGCAGGGCCACACACACACAAAGGTCCCTTCCATGGACCCCTCTAGCTGCAGACCACCCTCAGAGCCCTGCCCCTTCCCTTCTGCACCAACCTCCTCAGGGTGTGCCTGGATTCTGGCAGGTCAGCTGCTCTCAGACTGTTCCAGCTTGGGCTTTAGGAAATGGCAATGCTTTCATGCATTGTCAAGGCAATTTAAGCCCAAAAGGAATGCTCAAGCGGAATAGCTTTGCCTTCTTGTCTCACCCATGGAGGATAGTGCTTCTAGACCTTCAAAGCATCCTTCTAGGATGAGCCCATTTGTGCTGGAATCTATATACACATGCTTGGTTCTTCAGGGAAGGGGCCAGGAGAGAACAGCTGCCCTTCTATGCTGTTGCAGTTGTGAACCAGGAACATTTATTTTCACTTAAAAGAAAACATAGTGTTATTGTCACACTAAAGAAGAACTTTTAAAACATTTTAGAGAGAAATGAAGAGAGTTTTATTCAAACCACGTAAGACAGTGTCCTGGGAGAACACAGTCTTCACAGAAGGGAGTGCTCGGGAAGGAACATTTGGGCAGGGTTATAATTTGTTCTGTTTTTGTACAGAGTTACACCATCACAGATGAGGAGAAGATTCCAGAAAGTGACAGACTTTTCTTATCTTTTCAGTATGTACAAGTCGTATGACTTTAATCTTAGGGAGCAGAGAGGTTCTTTTGTGTTCTCACCTTGATGTGGCAAGGCATTTTTTGTTCTCTTTTTCTTTTGAAACAGATGGACAATATGTGCTGGGGCAGAAATAGGGCCCATGCTTTGAGGTTTGCCCGTCATTTTGAGCTGGGTGAAATGTAAAGGATAGTTCCCTGGAGGTCAAGATCAGGGCCCACAGATGGTATGAGATAAAAATTACTCTTATCCTTATACCACTACCAAATGGAGGAGCAGATGAAAACTTTATAGTAGAACAACAAAAATGACTCACTAAGAATTATCTCATGGTACACAGGTAACTGAGCGTCACGCCTCTGACTTCCTGTCCGAAATCTCTGAAGCAGAGATCATTTACAGTCAGAATTTTAGAATGCTAGACATCTTAGAGATGTCTGGCCCATTCCCTTGGACTACAGAATACAACAGAATAGCTCACTGTCACAACACTGAAAGTGCCCCTGGATCACTAAGTTCTTTTCTGCAACTTTTGCCTCATGAAATCTAATCTAACATAGAAACACTGCATGAGTTGAAGTAAATAATGAGGTAAGGGAATATTTTAGCAATCTTTAGAGGCATTGTCTCACTCTGTAGAAGAGGCTGTTTTTAAATACTTTTCAATTCGCACACTCTGCTCCACAGAGCTCCATCAATTAAAAAAGATAGTTCTTTCAGAACTTTAATATCAGAAAATATTATAGTATCTCTATTCTAGGGATCTTTAAGTTCTTACTCAAAGGTCCTCCACTGAGATAATTATCTTCATGGTCATGATGGGCAGAGGTGAAAAGGCAGCGGATTTCGTTCCATTGGCCACACAAGAAAATCCTAATACTTCCTAGGTTTCCAGATCACAAGACCAGAGGTAAGAGGGAAATGGTACCCTGTATGGAAGAACAAGGGTTGGAGTCAGTTGGAGATCCCACTTAGGTTTCTGACACTAAAATCCTCTGTAATTCATATAATCTCTGAGCCCTTGTCTATCCATCTAGGAAATGGGACTCATCTGTATACACCTAGTTAGAGAAGAGGGAGAATGCTACACAGAGCCAGTATGTGTCTCTCAAGAGCAGGTGCTCAGGAGCCATAATTACCATTGGGTCTATTTTTTTCCAGAAAAAGAACACATGGTGAAACCGTTTTTAAAAGATGACTCACAAGATGATTTTAAACCTTAAGGAAGGTCAAGAGCTGCTATTGTGTCATATATTCTCTCAGAAATCATGTTGTTAGACTGGTGGGGACAATAGCACCATCATCACTAGGAGAGGAGCTCCCATCTCCATATGGCTATGTTGACCCCCTTAACTCAGGACCACCAGAAAGGAAGCTGGGAGGTGGTGGTGGCAGCAGGCCAAGGCTGCCAGGTGTGGCTGGAACATGCAGAACTCTGATAGGAGGCTTAACTCCTGCTCTACTTATGATAGTCAGTGTTCTTCACAGACAAAGGGCCATTGTGTGTGAGCCCTGATGTAGAAAAGGTGAGAAATATCCATGCGATCCCCTCTCTGACCCTTAGATTATGCAGCAAAGTTACATTGAATTTTTAAACATAGAGGACTCCTGGTTCTTCTTTTGATGAGACTAGGGCTCCTATTCCTGGAGGCCTAAGAATATAATCTAGTTATTTCAGAATTTTAAAATTGAGACATGATTCATGGTCCAACATATCATCTGTTTGGGTAAATAGTCTATGACCAGCTGGAAAATAATGATTCTGCACTTATTATGGAATGTTCATAGCTCAATTAGGTCACATTTGTGACCAGTTTTGTCTGCTTTTCTATCAAATATTAGAAAAAGGCATATTAAAATTTCCAAACAATGAGACTCTATTCAACATTGCATTGGAGAAGCTACCCAGTGTTACACGGCAAGAGAAACAAAAAGTGTAAGAATTGAGGGGATAATTGTGACTACTCACAGATATGATTGTGTACACAGAAAATCCAAAAGAGTCTACAAATACCCTATTAGAATTAAACATGAGGAAGACACAAAAAGATGGAAAAATATTCCATGCTCATGGATCGGAAGAATTAACATAGTTAAAATGTCCATGCTACCCAGAGCAATCTACACTTTCAATGCTATCCTGATCAAAATACCCTGGACATTTTTCAAAGAACTGGAACAAATAGTCCTTAAATTTGTATGGAACCAGAAAAGGCCCCGAATCACCAAGGAACTGTTGAAAAGGAAAAACAAAGCTGGGGGCATCACAATGCCAGATTTCGAGCTGTACTACAAAGCTGTGATCACAAAGACAGCATGGTACTGGCACAAAAACAGACCCATAGACCAATGGAACAGAATAGAGAACCCAGAAATGGACCCTTGGCTCTTTGGGCAACTTATCTTTGATAAAGCAGGAAAAAACATCCAGTGGAAAAAAGACAGGCTCTTCAATAAATGGTGCTGGGAAAACTGGACAGCTACATGCAGAAGAATGAAACTTGACCACTCTCTCACACCATACACAAAGATAAACTCCAAATGGATGAAAGACCTCGACATGAGACAGGAATCCATCAAAATCCTAGAGGAGAACATAGGCAGCAACCTCTACGACATCGGCCACAGCAACCTTTTTCATGACACATCTCCAAAGGCTTCTCTGAGAAACAAAAGAAAAAATGAACTTGTGGGACTTCATCAAGATGAAAAGCTTCTGCACAGCCAAGGAAACAGTCAAAAAAACTAAGGGGCAGCCCACGGAATGGGAGAAGGTATTTGCAAATGACACTACAGATTAAAGACTGGTATCCAAGATTTACAAAGAACTCCTCAAACTCAATACACGAGAAACAAATAAACACATCATAAAATGGGCAGAAGATATGAACAGACACTTTTCCAATGATGACATAAAAGTGGCTAACAGACACATGAAAAAAATGTTCAAAATCATTAGCCATCAGGGAAATTCAAATCAAAACCACACTAAGATACCACCTTATGCCAGTTAGAATCACAAAAATAGACAAGGCAAGAGACAACAATTGTTGGAGAGGATGTGGAGAAAGGGGATCCCTCCTACATTGTTGGTGGGAATGCAAGTTGGTACAGCCACTCTGGAAAACAGTGTGGAGGTCCCTTAAAAAGTTAAAAATTGAGCTACCCTATAATCCAGCAATTGCACTACTGGGTATTTACCCCAAAGATACAGATGTAATGAAGAGAAGGGCCATATGCACCCCAATGTTCATAGCAGCATTGTCCACAATAGCTAAATTGTGGAAGGAACCGAGATGCCCTTCAACAGATGACTGGATTAAGAAGTTGTGGTCCATATATACAATGGAATATTACTCAGCTATCAGAAAGAACGATTTCTCAACCTTTGCTGCAACATGGACGGCACTGGAGGAGATAATGCTAAGTGAAAAAAGTCAAGCAGAGAAAGACAATTATCCTATGATTTCTCTCATCTATGGAACATAAGAGCTAGGAAGATCAGTAGGGGAAGAAAGGGATAAAGAAAGGGGGGGTAATCAGAAGGGGAAATGAAGCATGTGAGACTATGGACTCTGAGAAACAAACTGAGGGCTTCAGAGGGGTGGGGGGTGGGGGAATGGGATAGACTGGTGATGGGTAGCAAGAAGGGCACGCATTGCATTGTGCACTGGGTGTTATACGCAACTAATGAATCATCAAACTTTACATCAGAAACCAGGATGTACTGTGTGGTGACTAACATAATATAATTTTAAAAATTTAAAATAAAAAAAAGGAATTAAACATGGAATTGAGAAATTTGAGATGGAGTGTAGCTTAACATTAGACAGTTTCTGGAGAAAAGGTAGAACGTGTCGGTCTTGGGGTAGGCCACAGAGTGTACTAGCCATTTAAAAGAATTCAGTGGGGGGTGCCTGGATGGCTCAGCTGTTAAGTATCTACCTTTGGCTCTGGTCATGATCCCAGGGTCCTGCAATGGAGCCCCACATTGAGGTTCCTGCTCAGTGGGAAGCCTGCTTCTCCCTCTCACACTCCCCTTAAAAATGTGACATCTCTTCCTATCTTTTGACCACTAAGAAAATGAAAAGGTGAGCTGCAGACTGGGAAGTAAGGATTTGCAACACACGCACTGAGAAAGACTTGTCAATTAAGAATTCCTACTCATGAACCATAAAAAGACCATCTATTTCAAAATCAATATTTCACAAAAGATTTACTGATGGCCAATAAGCAGAGGAAAGGGTGCTCAACAGCATTATTTTCAGGAACATCCAGGCCTTTCCTAAAACAAAAACATACACATCAACCAGTATTCCCTAGATGGATGACATCTTTATTTCTGAGGACAACTTGGGAGAACAGATGAGCATCCAAGTAAAGTGATGGAATTCCTTACTCTCAGAGGATGGATAATTGACCTAAGTTAGGGCTGAGGATCTCAAACTACAGTACAATTTCTAGGCATCATTCGATCCTCTGAAGGCAGACAACTACCACACCCCTTCATATACCACACAGGTTGCTTCCCAACCCCCTACCATAAAGGAAGAAGATAAGACAGATAGGACTGGTAAGAAAGAGCAGAAATCACATGTGGGGATTATCCTGAAACACACTGATAACATAACTAGTGTAAGGAAGTGTAGGGAACTGACATGGACACAGACACAAGAGGTAATATTGTCTGAAATCGTCACATGCTGGTACCAGCTAATGAGGGCTCTGAGCATACCCTAGAATGCCTATACTCACAAGGGTTTGCGACATGGTCTCCGAGGACTGAAACTCTTGAAGACCTCAAAGTTTACCGGATTGACTGTTGGACTAAGAGATTCCCGTGTTCTGAGAACAGATACCAACTACTTGAAAGGCTCACTTGGGATCTCTCAGAGGCCCTACAAAAAGCTGAACCATTCCCTGAAAATCAATCGTGCACGCGCGCGCACACACACACACACACACACACACAACCTGTCAATGGTCTAATTCATCAATTACTTAAACATTCAGGACTCTTCCAACCTTTTCTTTTGATATTTGTACTCACATGAAGTGTCATCGTTTCTAATTAACACTAATGTCAACATAGAGACGCACTGACACAATATTCACAAAATGGAACTTTCCTATTGTAATTTTCAACATTGTACATATTTTAGTTATTTTGGTAACTCATACGGGAGAAAATCTGCATCGAAAAACTCTAAATACTGACATTGAGTTTTAAGCCTAGAGAACAAAAATTGTCCAATTACACAGATAATAAGGAACCAAAGGGAAAGCATGGAAGTTGTAGTCTAATAATTTTACACAGAGACATCCTCTATTATTCTACTACTGAGGGGCATATTTTATTACCACTATATATGCATAAATTACTGCCATGTGGGCCTGCACAGGTATAATGAATGTACCACAGTAGAATGAAACGTCTGGGAACGGCTTGGTGGCATCTGTCATGAACAATTAAATTTCGTACTTGTATTTGGTGAACTTCCACTGTCTGTTCCTTTAGACAATGGACCATCTAGAGAACCCAGAAATGGACCCTTGGCTCTTTGGGCAACTAATCTTTGACAAAGCAGGAAAAAAACATCCAGTGGAAAAAAGACAGTCTCTTCAATAAATGGTACTGGGAAAATTGGACAGCTACATGCAAAAGAATGAAACTTGACCACTCTCTCACACCATACACAAAGATAAACACCAAATGGATGAAAGACCTCTACGTGAGACAGGAATCCATCAAAATCCTAGAGGAGAACACAGGCCGCAACCTCTACATCGGCCATAGCAACTTTTTCATGACACATCTCCAAAGGCAAGAGAAACAAAAGAAAAAATGAACTTGTGGGACTTCATCAAGATCAAAAGCTTCTGCACAGCCAAGGAAACAGTCAAAAAAAACTAAGAGGCAGCCCCTGGAATGGGAGAAGATATTTGCCAATGACACTACAGATAAAAGACTGTTATCCAAGATCTACAAAGAACTTCTCAAACTCAATAGGTGAGAAACAAATAATCAAATCAAAAAATGGGCAGAAGATATGAACAGACACTTTTCCAATGAATACATACAAATGGCTAACAGACACATGAAAAAATGTTCAAAATCATTAGCCATCAGGGAAATTCAAATCAAAATCACATTGAGATACCTAACCTTACACCAGTTAGAATGGCAAAAATTGAGAAGGAAGGAAACAACAAATGTTGGAGAGGATGTAGAGAAAGGAGATCCCTCCTACATTGTTGGTGGGAATGCAAGTTGGTACAGCCACTCTGGAAAACAGTGTGGAGGTCCCTTAAAAAGTTAAAAATAGAGCTACCCTATGTCCCAGCCATTGCAATACTGGGTATTTACCCCAAAGATACAGATGTAGTGAAGAGAAGGGCCATAAGCACCCCAATGTTCATAGCAGCACTGTCCACAATAGCTAAATTGTGGAAGGAACCAAGATGCCCTTCAACAGATGACTGGATTAAGAAGCTGTGGTCCATATATACAATGGAATATTACTCAGCCATCAAAAAGAACAAGTTCTCAAACTTTGCTGCAACATGGACGGCACTGGAGGAGATAATGCTAAGTGAAATAAGTCAAGCAGAGAAAGACAATTATCATATGGTTTCACTCATTTATGGAACATAAGAAGTAGGAAGATCGGTAGGAGAAGAAAGGGAAGAAGAAGGGGGGGTAATCAGATGGGGGAATGAAGCATGAGAGACTACGGACTCTGGGAAACAACCTGAGGGCTTCAGAGGGGAGGGGAGTGGGGGAATGGGATAGACCCGTGATGGGTAGTAAGGAGGGCACGTATTGCATGGTGCACGCAGTGTTATACACAAGAAATGAATCATGGAACTTTACATCACAAACTAGGGATGTACTGTATGGTGACTAACATAATATAATAAAAAAATATTATTAAATTAAAAAAAAAACCAAACAGCTTTTCTGTTTCAAGAACAATCACAACTGAGAAGAAACCAATTTCCAATTTCTAAAGTAACACACAGACTGAGTTCCATTTCACTCCCCTTTAGTCACCTTCTCTTTGGGTTCTAAACTATTTCCTTGCCGCCTTTCCATGCTGAGCAAGGAGCGTGATGCGAAGCTCGATTCCAGAACCCTGGGATCATGATGTGAGCCAAAAGAAGACGCTTAACTGGCTGAGCCACCCAGGAGCCCCACCCATATTTTTCTGAAGCCAAAGGACACTTTCTCACGATGACTTCACATGACTTCAAGCAATGCCAGAGATCTGCACTTTGCCTCTAGAAGGTAGGAGATCAAGGCAATTGCAAACTCTCACAGTGGTTTCCCAAATACGAGGACCTGCCTTGTGACAGTGAGACCCTTATGAGCCCAGAAGAGGGGGCTGTGACACGTGGCTGTGGCTGGGCTTGTCCAGAGAACCAAATGTGTTTCCCCTGATGTCTCTGGGGAACAGATGACCCACACCATGAGTGAGTCCCTGCCACTGACCTGTCCAGAGATGGCCATCCTCAGGAAGGATGAGGATCAAGGACAATGCCAGAAGAGACCTCATCTGCCTCTTTTATCATTTCCTATTTTGGACAGTGGACAAATAACGGCCTACAAGTCCCCAGCTACCTTAGTCTCATCTGTGAATGACCCAGAGGTTTGACAAAACACTTAAGATTTTGTCCTCACAACTGCCCAAATATTTACATGTCAATAGAAAATAGTGCAATCAGTTCCTTAATTTTAAATGTAAATATGGAGGAGATAATGCTAAGTAAAATAAGTCAAGCGGAGAAAGACAATTATCATATGATTTCTCTCATCTGTGGAACATAAGAACTAGGAAGATCGGTAGGGGAAGAAATGGATAAAGAAAGAGGGGGTAATCAGAAGGGGGAATGAAGCATGACAGACTATGGACTATGAGAAACAAACTGAGGGCTTCAGAGGGGAGGGGGGTGGGGGAATGGGATGGGCTGGTGATGGATAGTAAGGAAGGCACGTATTGCATGGTGCACTGGGTGTTATACGCAACTAATGAATCATCGAACTTTACATCAGAAACCAGGGATGTACTGTATGGTGACTAACATAATATAATTTAAAAAATTAAAATAAAAAATAAATAAATGTAAATGTGTGAATACATTCTTATTTTCTTCAAGACATTTATTTATTTTAGGGACGAGAGAGGGAGGGAAGGAGGGGCAGGAAGAGGGAGAAAGAATCTCAGGTGGACTCTGCACTGAGCACCCAGACCAAAGCAGGGCTCGATCTCAGATCATGACCTGAGGTGAATCCAGGAGTGGGATACTTAACTGACTACACCACCCAGTCGACCCAATAAATTCTTCATTTCATTTCATTCATAACCAACTGCTATGGGGTCACGGAGCTAATAATTAAGCACATTCTCATCTTTAGCATGAATATAGAGGAAGACAACCAAATTCTACCAAACTTCTAATGTAGGGAAGGGTGACAAACATCTCAAATCTGCCAAAACACTCTTCAGGTTATATCCATAGGTTTTAATGATGTACTCAAACAATTTTAAAAACTTATTTCTTTTTCATCAAACATACAAGGTTTACTTACAGTCAACTAGGCTTTGCACTGAAGTTCCAAATGGTTTGGTTTTTACCCGGATGGTAAAATTATCACTACAGAAAAATGGAAGGAAGCTGTTTGGTGGTTGTAGCCATTAGTCATAGATCAGTAAGTTCCAGCTTTATTTACCATATTTAGCCTAAAGAAATTAAGTCCTTCCTGCTACAAACCTTCTTCCACTTGAATTTTCTCAGTTATTCCCATAATAGTTAGATGCTATCCTGAGAGTTACAGGGAGAACTGGCAAAGACACTGGACTCTGGGTGTCCTGAAGGGGGAGGGAATGACCTGCTGTGAACGCTTTGCATCCCAGGCCATGCACCCTGCTGCCGCCTCACATGCTCAAATTGCTTTCATACTAGTGTGGCATTATCTGGTAATGCTGAGCCACACTCACATTCCTAGATGCAATGTTATCTAGGGTAACACTCGGTCACCCAGCCCAAGACACGCACATAAGAATGCTCCACAGCAGCGTTGTTCTTATTAACCTAAACCCAGAAAAACCCAAATGCTCCTCAACAGTAAAATGGGTAAAGTATGGCCTACTCATAGAAAAGAGTACTCTACAACAATATGAACAAAACTACTGCTAAACAACTTGAAACAATGTTTCTCACACCAAAGTGCTGAGACAATGATGTGAGTTACAAAGGACTAGATCCCTCCACAGAAGTTCAAACACAGGTCAAACAAATGGTTATTGATGAACTCACGTATGGGTGGTAAGACTAGAGTTACGGTCAAAAATCAGAGTCACAACTAAAAATGATATCAAAACGCAGATTATCATAAAGCCACCATCAAAGGGAAGAGGAAGATACGGAGTTGGATAGAGGCCATCTGAGGTTCTATCCTGGTTCCTTAACAAGGGTGTCAATGTATCGACCCTTTGCTTTTTCATTATTCTTTATTATCTTTTTCTCAAGAAATACATTGAGTTAGATTTTCTTGGTCGCACAAACACGGATATGAATATATCTAATGGACACTGTATTAGACATCATAGAACTGTCATTTATGCATCAATAACTGGAAAGAACCCAGTACCTTGGTTTTATACAGTCTTAGAAGCTAGTCCAGCTTAAGTCCTCAATGAAAGCTTGCTGACTGAAATAACAGCACCACCAAAGGACTGTCTAGTCCATATATAAACTGACAATCTCTGATAAATCTACAGATCCCTTCGTGATGTTGAATGTTCACCATCGTGGTGCTACCAGATTTGTGTCTACTTGGTGCCCGTGGTTCTTGCTCATGCTGCTTCGAAGAATGAAGAGGTAGACCAGACGAAGGGAGGTGGGCAGCAAAGCAAAGTTTACTGAGCAAGAGAACAAAGCTCCCAGAGAGGGAGGGGAGTGGGTTGCCCCTGTAGTTTCTAAGTTTAGGGGTTTTTATGAGCTCTTTTATGGAACTATCTTAAGGAATCAGGATGTGCTGAGTTCTGCCAATCAGGGCTTTGGTCACGTATCTGTCTACCTATTAGGTTCATGTCCACATGCTGATGGTCTTTTTTTTTCCCTGACATCCGGCAGCTTAAGTCTTAACTGCCCCTTGCCCATGATACTGACAAATGATTTTGTGGTTGTCTTATTTTAGGACATTTTGCAGAAGTCATTTCTTAAAAGGCTACAAAGCAGAATGTCAGTGTGGTCCTATCCAAGCTGCAGAACAGGATGTCAGTGCTACTTTATTTTAACTGTGCTGACTCTGTACTTTCTTGTTGGGGACCCTGGTCCTGACTACCTAACTAAGAAGAAACTAAAAAAAAGGGGAGGATGCGGGTTTCACCTCCTCCAAGAAATCACCACCCCTGCAGCTCAGCGGATAACCCTCCATCACCCTGAACCCCGCTTCTCTCCAGGGGACTTTCCTTCATAACAACCCTCCCAACTTCCTCCTCCTCCTCCATGAAATACTGAACAGGTGACAACCGTTTCCTCGAACATCCCTGAGACACCAACGACAGACATCGAGGGAGACACGCGGAGACCGGAAGACGCTCAGCGAAAATATCTACTCTCCCCACAGCTGTCTGCAGGGCGCGCGCCGTCGCTACCGAACTTCCAGACACCAAACCGACAGCCCTGACCTGGTGTGGACGCGGGGAGGACCCTGCAGGGCTGAGGCCCGGGAGCACTAGCAGCGGGCGGCTGGCCGCTCCCTGACTGCAGACTGCCTGAGGGGCGCCAGGAACCGAATCCATGTGCTACGCGTAGACATAGACCCGCGGACCACGCAGCGGATCCGAGCCCAGAGAGGGGAGACCACACAGCCCACGCACAACCCCGCCAGGGACCCCACGTCACCTCACAACAAACCACGGAAACCCCACCGACTACACAACGCGCCCTTCCTCCGCGGGGTCCTGTGAGCACGGACCCCTCGGCATCCCCCGGTCAGGAGGCTGCTCCTCACCTTCTCCTCCCGCGGCGGGCCCTGAGGAGACCCGGGTCCTGTGGGTGTGGCCGCGGAAACACGTCCTCCACTGCAGGTCCTGTCAGCCTGGACACGGACCCCCATCCTCTGTAGCGAGTCCTGAGGAGACCTGGGTCCTATCGGTGTGGACGCACAGCCACGTCCTCCACTGCGGGCAGTGTAGACCCGGACCCACGTCCTCCATTGCGGGTCCTATTGGTGTTGACATGGAAACATGTCCTCCACAGCGGGACCTGTCGGTGTGGATACGGACCCACATTCTCCACAGCGGGTCCTGAGGAGGCCGGGCTCCCGTCCCTGTGGAGGCGGCCCCATGTCCTCCACAGCCAGTGGAGCTTCTCCCATTCCTGTAACCAGAGGCAGAGACGAAGCCCCTGGAGCGCGCATGCCCCGCATAGTGAGGGAGCTGCCCTCGGGTGCCGCCTGCGACCAGGGGAGGCAGTGCAGGACTCCCTGCCCTCAGTACACTAGAAGCAGCCACCCCTCCCCCCGGCGCCCCTTGAATCCTATAAATTTGGAATTTTCTTTTTTCTTCTTTTTTTTCTTCTTCTTTTTCTATTTTATTTTAATTTTTTATTATAATAATATTTTTTTATTATATTAGTCAGCATGTTACAGTACATCCCTGGTTTTTGATGTAAAGATCGATAATTCATTAGTTGCGTATAACACTCAGTGCACCACGCAATACCTGCCCTCCTTACTACCCATCACCAGCCTATCCCATTCCCCACCCCCCCTCTGAAGCCCTCGGTTTGTTGCTCAGAGTCCATAATCTCTCATGCTTCATTCCCCTTTCTGATTACCCCCCCATCCTTATCCCTTTCTTCCCCTGCTGATCTTCCTAGTTCTTATGTTCCATAAATGAGTGAAACCATATGATAATTGTCTTTCTCTGCTTGACTTATTTCACTTAGCATTATCTCCTCCAGTGCCGTCCAAGTTGCAGCAAATGTTGAGAACTGCTTCTTCTTCTGATAGCTGAGTAATATTCCATTGTATATATGGACCACAGCATCTTAATCCAGTCATCTGCTTGAAGGGCATCTCAGCTCCTTCCACGAAGCTATCATGGACAATGCTGTTATGAACATTGGGGTGCATATGGCCCTTCTCTTCACTATGTCTGTATCCTTGGGGTAAATACCCAGTAGTGCAATGACTGGGTCATAGGGTACCTCCATTTCTAACTTTCTAAGGGACCTCCACACTGCTTTCCAGAGTCACTGTACCAACTTGCATTCCCACCAACAATGTAGGAGGGATCCCCTTTCTCCACATCTTCTCCAGCATTTGTTGTTTCCTGCCTTGTCAATTTTTGCCATTCTAACTGGCGTAAGGTGATATCTCAAGGTGGTTTTGATTTGAATTTCCCTGATGGCTAATGATTTTGAACATTTTTTCATGTGTCTGTTGGCCATTTGTATGTCTTCATTGGAAAAGTGTCTGTTCATATCTTCTGCCCATTTTATGATTTGTTTATTTGTTTCTTGTGTATTGAGTTTGAGAAGTTCTTTATAGATCTTGGATATCCGTCTTTTATCTGTAGAACCACTTGCAAATATATTCTCCCATTCCGTGGTGCCTTACTGTAGCTTTGCAGAAGTTTTTTGTCTTGATGATGTTCCACAAGTTCATTTTATCTTTTGTTTCTCTTGCCTTTGGGGATGTATCTGAAAAAGGTGCTTTGGCCGATGTCGTAGAGGTTGCTGCCTATGTTGTCCTCTAGGATTTGATGGATTCCTGTCTCACATTGAGGTCTTTCATCCATTTGGAGTTTATCTTTGTGTATGGTGTGAGAGAGTGGTCAAGTTTCATTCTTTTGCATGTGGCTGTCCAATTTTCCCAGCACCATTTATTGAAGAGACTGTCTTTTTTCCACTGGATGTTTTTTCCTGCTTTATCAAAGATTAGTTGCCCAAAGAGCCGAGGGTCCATTCCTGGGTTCTCTATTCTGTTCCATTGGTCTATGGGTCTGTTTTTGTGCCAGTACCATGCTGTCTTTGTGATCACAGCTTTGTAGTACAACTTGAAATTCGGCATTGTGATGCCCCCAGCTTTGTTTTTCCTTTTCAACACTTCCTTGGTGATTCATGGCCTTTTCTGGTTCCACACAAATTTAAGGACTATTTGTTCCAGTTCTTTGAAAAATGTCCTCGGTATTTTGATCGGGATAGCATTGAAAGTGTAGATTGCTCTGGGTAGCATGGACATTTTAACTATGTTAATTCTTCCGATCCATGAGCATGGAATAGTTTTCCATCTTTTTGTGTCTTCTTCAATGTCTTTCAAGAGTGATTTGTAGTTCCTAGAATATAGATCCTTTACGTCTCTGGTTAAGTTAATTCCAAGGTAACGTATGATTTTTGGTGCTATTGTAAATGGGATGGATTCCCTAATTTCTCTTTCTTCAGTCTCATTATTCGTGTATAGAAATGCAACTGATTTCTGAGCATTGATTTTGGATCCCGCCACATTACGGAATTGCTCTATAACTTCTAGTAGTTTGGGAGTGGATTCTTTTGGGTTTTCCATATAGAGTATCCTGTCATCTGTGAAGAGAGACAGTTTTACTTCCTCTTTGCCGATTTGGATACCTTTGATCCCTTTTTGTTGTCTGATTTTTGTTGCAAGGACTTCTAGTACTATGTTGAATAATAGTGGTGAGAGTGGGCATCCTTGTCATGTCCCTGATCTTAAGGGAAAGGCTTCCAGCTTTTCCCCATTGAGAATGATATTTGCAAAGGCTTTTCTTAGATGGTTTTCATGAACTTGAGGAATGTATCCTCTATCCCTACACTCTGAAGGGTTTTAATCAGGAAAGGATGCTGTATTTTGTCAAATGCTTTTTCTGCATCAATTGAGAGGATCATATGATTTTTGGCTTTTTTCTTGTTGATATAATCTATCACACTGATAGATTTGTGAATGTTGAACCACCCTTGCATCCCAGGAATGAATCCCACTTGGTCATGATGGATAATCCTTTCAATGTACTGTTGGGTTCTATTAGCAAGGATCTTGTTGAGAATTTTGCGTCCATATTCATCAGGGAAATTGGTCTGTAATTCTCCTTTTTGATGGGGTCTTTGCCTGGTTTGGGGATCAAGGTAACTGAAATGGAATACAATATCCTGTCTTTTTCAGAAATACTTCAAGAACAATTACTTGGAAAGCATATACAATAAAATGAAACATAGAACCAAACTTTACAACTTACACCAAAATTCACACAAAATTGGACATAAACTTAAAATGCAGAACTCTCAAATTATCAAAAAGAAAACATAAAAGGAATCTACATGACCTTGGGCTTGGTGATGAGTTTTAGCACACAACTCCAAAAGCCAGTCCAAAAAAGTTAAAAAAATTAATACTGGGAACTTTATAAAATTAACACCTCTACTATGAAGGACCTTGCTCAGAGAACTAAAAGACAACCCACAGACTGCAGGGAAATATTGCCAAAACATTCACCTGATAAAGAATTTGTATTCAAACTATACAAAAACCCCTCAGAACTCAGCAATAAAAAACCCACCTAACAGACAATGGGTAAATATCTGAACACACACCTGCACAAAGAAGATATACAAATACAAAACAAGCATACAAAAATATGCCCATCATCCTCTTTCATCATTAAATAAACAACAGTGAGCTAGCACTGCTCTCCTATTAGAAATGCTAAAGTCCAAAAACTGAGAACCCCCATTGGTGGAGGGTGGGAATGACACAGAAGAATCTCTGAAAACTGGGTAGAAGCCACCCTTTGGTGCTATGGTCTGGTGAGTGAAATTTACACTTAGAAAGGCAGGCTCCATTTCTAGGGATGTCTCTCCACCAAGAATAGAATGACTAAATCTGAAGAAACTCCTATCAAAAGAGAAGGTCCAGACTCAAATTTGCATAACAACCATACCCTCATTTACTGTGCTTGGCCTAATACTGTCCCTTAACTGACCTTCTCACCACCACCCAAGAGCTTTCTTTTGTCTTCAGATGAAGATATTTAAGTTGATGGCTTTAAGCTACTTGGGAGACATACTCCATTTTCCTAGGTATACAGGCTCTTAAACTTTTGTGGGGTTTTTTTTGTTCATCTTTTATTTGGGGGGGTGGTCTCCACCAAGAATCTAGTGGAGAAGGGCGAAAATTATTTTTACTCACCTGCACATGTAATGCAATACTATTAAATAATAGAAAAGAATGAGCGGTCAACCCATGCTAAGACATGGAGGAATTTTATGTGTAAATTGCTGTGAAAAAAAAAAGTCAGTCTGAAGAGCCAACATATAGCACAAACCCATTTATGTGACATATGGAAAAAGCAAAACTAAAGAAATGATAAACAGATTATGAGGTCGAGTTAAAAGTTTTGCATAGAGGGGCGCCTGGGTGGCTCAGTTCCCTAACAGTCTGCCTTTGGCTCAGGTCATAGTTCCCAAGTCCTGGGAACTCTCTGCCCCTCACCCCACTCGAGCTCTCTCAATCACTCTCTCTCTCTGAAATAAATAAATAAAATCTTTGTAAAAAAGAAAAAAAAAAGTTTCACATAGAATACTTTAATGATGGATACCGCTTCTATGCATTTGTTGACCCAAAGAGGAAATCATAATGTTGAGGGAACAGAAGGCAAGCTGGGGACAAAGCAAAAGCTGACATCCCACACACCCTGTCCCAATGGGATGTCCTGGCTGAAGGAAAAACCAAATAGTTAACTTATGGAGCTCACAATCCTGCATGACAGGAGTCTCCCTCAGTTTTACAAACGTCTTAGCAATTTACAAGAACAAAGCTATCAATAACCTAGCTTCCAGAAGGGAATGTATGTAGACACAATTAAATTTCCTACTACCTACAGCCCATTGAACAATTCCTTGAAACAGGCACAGTGACATTCCTCTAGGGCCTCAACTGCCTAGATGTGAATACTTTGCTAAGGGCAAAAGGCAATCCTAGCCCCAGCCGCCCCACCCCCAGGATCCTGCAAGTCTACTTTCACACATAAAAGTTCCTTTGGAAACTTCCTTTATCTCTAAACCCACCCTCCCAAAATACGTGTTGGCAATCATCCCCCAAGCATATGGCCCAGTGATACACATCTGAAGGGTCTCATGACTAAGGTTTTATTAGATGGTAATAAATGACCTTTTCCCACCAATAGCTAGCCCTCTCAAGGTCCTGGAAACCTTGCTTCCAAAATTGCTTAGAGTCTTATGCTAACCCTAACCCCCTCCCAACTTGAGGTTATATAATGGGCCACTCCTCATGACTCCAGTGCAGCTCTTTCTGCCCATGGGTCCTATCCCCCTGCTTTAATAAACCACCTTTTTGCACCAAAGGATGAGGGAGCAGAAGGCAAGCTGAGGACAAAGCAGGAACTGACACCCCGCAAACCCCCCCCCCCCGACCATGGGATGTACATGACATTCGGGTACTGGTTTCTGCCAGCTCCTAGTGGAGGTCCTGTGGCCAGAAGCGGCTAGACCAGGGATGTGGAGGGGATCACAGTAGATAAATCAGGAGGAAACCTCACACGGGAGTCTTAAGATTGGCAGCCGTGCTAGTCACTTAGGTGGCTGTCCCATGCCCAAGACAGACGACTTTGTATAAAGACAACAGTAAAGAGAGGGCATCATTAGGGGTGCCTGGGTGGTGCAGTCGTTAAGCGTCTGCCTTCGGCTCAGGGCGTGATCCCAGTGTACTGGGATCGAGCCCCACATCAGGCTTCTCCGCTAGGAGCCTGCTTCTTCCTCTCCCACTCCCCCTGCTTGTGTTCTCTCTCTTGCTGGCTGTCTCTGTCAAATAAAGAAATAAAAATCTTTTAAAAAAAGAGAGAGGGCATCAAGTTTCTGGGTCTTATTACCATCCCAGCCAGGGTACTAACTTCCAGCCAAAAGGCAGGCTTTTTCCTCCCCATAGAGTAGCTATGGGCTGGAGGATTGCAGCCTGACCTATCAACATGAAAGTGTTCCAATAAGACTGTACTCCTTGAAGAGTGCCTGAAAGGAGAGTAAAGGAAGAAGAGAGAAAGTACTCATCAATTTTGCACCAAAGCTCAGAGTCTGGATGAAAAGACTCAAAGCCCCACATTCGGGCGCCATATGATGAGGTTGTGGAATATAGATGAGGTTCAGTGGGGTGGAGTCCGGAGCTGAACACAAAGAAAGAATTCTTGAGATGTCTTTGGTGCAAAATGGTGGTTTATTAAAGCAGGGTGACAGGACCTGTGGGCAGAAAGAGCTACTGCACCGGGGTTGTGAGGGGTGGCTGACTATATACTACGGGGCTGGGGGAGGTAAGAAGAAAGGGTGGTTGAGAAAGTACTTTCATATGTTAAAGAAGATTCACAAGATACCAGAGGCCTTGCCATTGTCGAGTTAAGTGTTTTTTTTCCTCTAGCAAGGCATTAACATTAAGATAGTTGGGAACTTCGTGGATTCCTAGAAGTATCTGCCTATGGTCTACAGGCTATAAGACATTTAGTTGTATTTACATTCCCTTCTTTTTTTTAATAATAAATTTTTATTGTTATGTTAGTCACCATACAGTATATCCTCAGTTTTTGATGTAATGTTCCATGATTCATTATTTGCATATAACACCCAGCGCACCATGCAATATGTGCCCTCCTTAATAGCCATCACCAGCCTATCCCAATACCACACTCCCCTCCCCTCTGAAGCCCTCAGTTTGTTCCCCAGAGTCCACAGTCTCTCATGGTTCATTCCTCCTCCTATTTACCGCCCCTTCATTATTCCCTTCCTTCTCTTACTGATCCTCCTATTTCTTATGTTCCATACATTCCCCTCTGGAAACTAGGTTAGTGATGTAAATCCTTTGTTCTTGAGGGGACCCCTTTTTCAGCTGGTCCCCTGAGGCGAGGTGGATAGGTACCAGACCATCCTGAACATCCACGGAATCAGCCTGAGATGCAGGAAGATACATCTGGATCTCTACAATTGAACATCTCCAGTGCTGAGTATTGAGGTGCCAAGCGGGGAGCCATGAAACCGTGCACAGATATTGGATGATAAACGGAAGGGGGAGGGAGCTGCCACGTTCGGGCATTGGAAAGCTGTAGCCACTTGCACGGGGAAGTGGGCAGACTCGCGGACGGCACCCGCGAGAGAGCGGACTGAGACCGTGAGCCGGGGAACACACGTGACCAGACTGAAACGGAGCTCCAGTGTGCTCACTGGAACCAGACTGAGACCAAGAGCTCTGGAGCACATGGGGGCGGCTGGCGGCTGGTGGTGTTAGAAACACAAAGGACAGAGACATGCCAGCCCTAGTAGTGAGGACTGGGATGCCGGCTATAGGGCGCACATCCAAAGACGCTGCAGGATTGAGAAGCACCAACAGAAACAGAGTTAAAGTGGCCAGAACATCACTGGAGAACGGTCTGCGATCCCTCTGTTCTGAGACAGAGGCTGAGATTCGGCTACTGCTGCTCTGATTCTCAGAAGAGGCACAGCAAACCGCCAGGGAAAGCCGCCAGAGAACAAAAGCCTGGAAAAACCTGTTCACAGTGTGCCCATCAACATCCCCCCCTCGCAGGGGACATGGAGATGCTACCCAAACAGGGTTGCCTGAGTATCAGCGTGGCAGGCCCCTCCCCCAGAAGGCAGACTGAAAAATCAAGAAGCCCACATCCCTAAGGTCCCTATAAAACAAGTGTGCACTGTCTGGGTCCTGGTCAATAATTTGGGCTCTGGACAACCCCGCAACCTCTCCTCATCAGAATGACGAGAAGGAGAAATCCCCCCCAGCAAAGAAAAGACAATGAGTCTGTGGCCTCTGCCACAGAACTAATGGATATGGATATAACCAAATTATCAGAAGTGGAGTTCAGAGTAACAATGGCCAAGATGATGTGTAGACTTGAAAAAAGTATTAATGAAAATGTTAATGAGAATATAGAATCTCTAAGGGTGGAAATGAAAGCGAATCTGGGAGAAATTAAAAATTCTATGAGCCAAATGCAGTTTAAACTAGAGGCTCTGATGATCAGGGTGAATGAGGCAGAAGAACGTATCAGTGAATTGGAGGATGGGTTAGTAGAAGAGAAAGCTAAAATAGAAAGTTGGCTCAAAAAAATCCAATCTCAAGAATGTAGGTTACGGGAGATTAGGGACTCAATGAAACGTTCCAATGTCAGAATCATCGGTATCCCCAAGGGGGTGGAGAAAAACAGAGGTCTAGAAGAGATATTTGAACAAATTGTAGCTGAAAACTTTCCTAATCTAGCAAAGGAAACAAGCACTCGTGTCCAAGAGGCAGAGAGGACACCTCCCAAGCTCAACCACTACAAACGTACGCCATGTCACGTCATAGTGCAGTTCGCAAATATTAGATCTAAGGACACAGTACTGAAAGTGGCCAGGGCAAAGAAATTTCTCACGTACCAAGGCAAAGGTATCAGAATTACGCCAGACCTGTCTACACAGACCTGGAATGAGAGAAAGGGTTGGGGGGGGCATTTTTAAAGCTCTTTCAGAGAAAAACATGAAGCCAAGGATCCTTTACCCGACAAGGCTGTCATTCAGAATTGATGGAGATATAAGGACCTTCCAGGATTGCCAGACACTGACCAATTTTGTAACCACAAAACCAGCCCCACAGGAGATATTAAGGGGGGTTCTATAAAAGTAAAAAGGTCCCCAAAGTGATACAGAACAGAAAGTCACAATCTATAGAAACAAAGATTTTACAGGCAACATGGCATCATTAAAACCATATCTCTCAATAATGAGTCTCAATGTAAATGGCCTAAATGCTCCCATAAATGCCACAGGGTTGCAGATTGGATAAAAAGACATGACCTATCCATTTGCTGTCTACAAAAGACTCATTTTGAACCTAAAGATACAACCAGACTGAAAGTAAAGGGATGGAATACCATCTTTCATGCCAATGGACCTCAAAAGAAACCTGGGGTAGCAATTCTCATATCAGACAGATTGGATTTTAAACTAAAGAGTATAGTTAGAGACACAGAAGGGCACTATATTATTCTTAAAGGATGTATCCAACAAGTGGATATGACAATTATAAATATATATGCCCCCAACAGGGGAGCAGCAAGATACACAAGGCAACTCTTAACCACAATAAAGAGACACAGAGATAAAAATACGTTAATAGTAGAGGACCTCAACACTCCACTATCAGCAATAGACAGAGTACCGGAGCAGAAAACCAGCAAAGAAACAAGAGCTTTGAATGCCATACTCGTGAGTTAGACATCATAGATATATATAGAACACTACAACCCAGAACCAAAGAATACTCATTCTGTTCTAATGCCCATGGAACATTCTCAAGAATAGACCATGTTCTGGGTCACAAAACAGGTCTCAACAGACACCAAAACACTGAAATTATTCCCTGCATATTCTCAGACCACAACGGTTTGAAATTGGAACTCAACCACAAGGAAAAATTTGGAAGAAACTCAAACACTTGGAGACTAAGAACCATCCTGCTCAAGAATGGTTCGATAAACCAGGAAATCAAAAATCAATTGAAACAATCTAAGGAGACCAACAAGAATGAAAACACAACGGTCAAAAACCTATGGAAAATTGCAAAGGCACTCCTAAGGGGAAAATACATAGCCATCCAAGCGTCACTCAAAAGAATAGAAAAATCTAAAATGCAGTTTTTATATTCTCACCTCAAGAAGCTAGAACAGCAACAGAGTAACCGGTCTAATCCATGCACAAGGAAGCAGCTGACCAAGATTAGAGTAGAAATCAATGAATTAGAAACCAGGAGTACAGTAGAGCAGATCAACAGAACTAGAAGCTGGTTCTTTGAAAGAGTAAATAAAATTGATAAACCCTGGCAGACTTATCCAAACGAATAGAGAAAGGACCCAAATTAATAAAATTATGAATGAAAAGGGAGAGGTCACGACCAACAGCAATGAAATTGGAAAGATTATTAGAAACTTTTATCAACATCTTTATGCCAATAAATTAAGCAATCTGGAAGAGATGGAGGCCCTTCTGGAAACCCATAAACTACCAAGACTAAAAAAGGAAGAAATTGATTTTTTAAACAGGCCAATTAATTATGAAGAAATTGAGTCAGTGATAAACAATCTTCCAAAAAATAAGACTCCAGGCCCAGACGGTTTTCCTGGAGAATTCTACCAAACATTCAAAGAAGAAATAATACCTATTCTCCTAAAGCTATTTCAAAAAATAGAAACAGAAGGAAAGCTACCAAACTCATTCTATGAGGCCAATATTACCTTGATCCCCAAACCAGGCAAAGACCCCATCAAAAAGGAGAATTACAGACCGATTTCCCTAATGAATATGGACGCCAAAATCCTCAACAAGATTCTTGCTAATAGAACCCAACAGTACATTAAAAGGACTATCCATCATGACCAAGTGGGATTCATACCTGGGATGCAAGCGTGGTTAAACATTCGCAATTCGATCAACGTGATACATCATATCAACAAGAAAAGACTCAGGAACCATATGATCTTCTCAATTGATGCAGAAAAAGCATTTGACAAAATACAGCATCCTTTCCTGATTAAAACCCTTCAGAGTGTAGGAATAGAGGGTACATTTCTCATCCCATAAAAGCCATCTATGAAAAGCCTACAGCAAATATTACTCTCAATGGGGAAAAGCTGGAAGCCTTTCCCTTAAGATCAGGAACACGACAAGGATGTCCACTCTCGCCACTACTATTCAACATAGTACTAGAAGTCCTTGCAACAGCAATCAGACAACAACAAGGGATCAAAGGTATCCAAATCGGCAAAGAAGAAGTCAAAATTTCACTCTTTGCAGATGACATGATACTCTATATGGAAAACCCAAAAGAATCCACTCCCAAATTATTAGAAGTTATAGAGCAATTCAGTAATGTGGTGGGATACAAAATCAATGCTCAGAAATCAGTTGCATTTCTAAACACGAACAATAAGACTGAAGAAAGAGAAATTAGGGAATCCATCCCATTAAAAACCATACGTTACCTTGGAATTAACTTAACCAGAGACATAAAGGACCTATATTCTAGAAACTATAAACCACTCTTGAAAGACATTGAGGAAGACATAAAAAGATGGAAAGATATTCCATGCTCATGGATTGGAAGAATTAGCATAGTTAAAATATCCATGCTACCTAGAGCAATCCACACTTTCAATGCTATCCCGATCAAAATACCAATGACATTTTTCAAAGAACTGGAACAAATAGTCCTTAAATTTGTATGGTACCAGAAAAGGCCCCAAATCTCCAAGGAACTGTCGAAAAGGGAAAACAAAGCTGGGGGCATCACAATGCCGGATTTCAAGCTGTACTACAAAGCTGTGATCACAAAGACAGCATGGTACTGGCACAAAAACAGACACATAGACCAATGGAACAGAATAGAGAACCCAGAAATGGACCCTTGGCTCTTTGGGCAACTAATACAGTTTGTATTTACTAAGTTCACAATCATATGTACTGTGACTAATGATTGCTCTATTTCTTCTTTTCCAATACATGAAGAATGAAACTTGACCACTCTCTCACACCATGCACAAAGATAAACTCCAAATGGATGAAAGACCTCGATGTGAGACTGGAATCCATCAAAATCCTAGAGGAGAACATAGGCAGCAACCTCTACAACATTGGCCATAGCAACCTTTTTCATGACACATCTCCAAAGGAAGAGAAACAAAGGAAAAAATGAACTTGTGGGACTTCATCAAGATAAAAAATCTTCTGCACAGCCATGGAAACAGTCAAAAATACTAAGAGGCAGCCCACGGAATGGGAGAAGATATTTGCAAATGATACTACAGATAAAAGACTGGTATCCAAGATCTACAAAGAACTTCTCAAACTCAATACGCGAGAAACAAATAAACAAATCATAAAATGGGCAGAAGATATGAACAGACACTTTTCCAATGAAGACATACAAATGGCTAACAGACACATGAAAAAATGTTCAAAATCATTAGCCATCAGGGAAATTCAAATCAAAACTACAATAAGTTACTACCTTACGCCAGTTAAAATGGCAAAAATTGACAGGGAAGGAAACAACAAATGCTGGAGAGGATGTGGAGAAAGGGGATCCCTCCTACATTGTTGGTGGGAATGCAAGTTGGTACAGCCACTCTGGAAAACAGTGCGGGGGTCCCTTAAAAAGTTAAAAATTGAGCTACCCTATGATCCAGCCACTGCTGGGTATTTACCCCAAAGATACAGACGTATTGAAGAGAAGGGCCATAAGCACCCCAATGTTCATAGCACCTTTGTCCACAATTAAATCGTGGAAGGAACTGAGATTCCCTTCAACAGATGACCAGATTAAGAAGTTCAAAAAACAGCATCCTTTCCTGATTAAACCCCTTCAGAGTGTAGGAATAGATGGTATATATCTCAAGATCATAAAAGCCATCTATGAAAAGCCTACAGCAAATATCATTCTCAATGGGGAAAAGCTGGAAGCCTTTCCCTTAAGATCAGGAACACGACAAGGATGCCCACTCTTGCCACTATTATTCAACATATTACTAGAAGTATTTGCAACAGCAATCGGACAACAAAAAGGGATCAAAGGTATCCAAATCGGCACAGAAGAAGTCAAACTGTCTCTTTTCGCAGATGACATGATACTCTATATGGAAAACCCAAAAGAATCCACTCCCAAACTATTAGAAGTTATAGAGCAATTCAGTAATGTGGTGGGATACAAAATCAATGCTCAGAAACCAGTTACATTTCTATACACGAATAATGAGACTGAAGAAAGAGAAATTAGGGAATCCATCCCATTTACAATAGCACCACAAACCATACGTTACCTTGGAATTAACTTAACCAGAGACGTAAAGGACCTATATTCTAGAAACTATAAATCACTCTTGAGGGGTGCCTGGGTGGCACAGCGGTTAAGCGGCTGCCTTTGGCTCAGGGCGTGGTCCCGGCGTTATGGGATCGAGCCCCACATCAGGCTCCTCTGCTATGAGCCTGCTTCTTCCTCTCCCACTCCCCCTGCTTGTGTTCCCTCTCTCGCTGGCTGTCTCTATCTCTGTTGAATGAATAAATAAATAAAATCTTAAAAAAAAAATCACTCTTGAAAGACATTGAGGAAGACATAAAAAGATGGAAAGATATTCCATGCTCATGGATTGGAAGAATTAACATAGTTAAAATGTCCATGCTACCCAGAGCAATCTACACTTTCAATGCTATCCCGATCAAAATACCGAGGACATTTTTCAAAGAACTGGAACAAATAGTCCTTAAATTTGTATGGAACCAGAAAAGGCCCCGAATCTCCAAGGAACTGTTGAAAAGGAAAAACAAAGCTGGGGGCATCACAATGCCGGATTTCGAGCTGTACTACAAAGCTGTGATCACAAAGACAGCATGGTACTGGCACAAAAACAGACACATAGACCAATGGAACAGAATAGAGAACCCAGAAATGGACCCTTGGCTCTTTGGGCAACTAATCTTTGACAAAGCAGGGAAAAACATCCAGTGGAAAAAAGACAGTCTCTTCAATAAATGGTGCTGGGAAAATTGGACAGCTACATGCAAAAGAATGAAACTTGACCACTCTCTCACACCATACACAAAAATAAACTCCAAATGGATGAAAGACCTCGATGTGAGACAGGAATCCATCAAAATTCTAGAGGAGAACATAGGCAGCAACCTCTACGACATCGGCCAAAGCAACCTTTTTCATGACACATCCCCAAAGGCAAGAGAAACAAAAGATAAAATGAATTTATGGGACTTCATCAAGATTAAAAGTTTCTGCACAGCCAAGGAAACAGTCAGAAAAACTAAGAGGCAGCCCACGGAATGGGAGAATATATTTGCAAATGACACTACAGATAAAGGACTGGTATCCAAGATCTACAAAGAACTTCTCAAACTCAATACACGAGAAACAAATAAATCAAAAAATGGGCAGAAGATATGAACAGACACTTTTCCAATGAAGACATACAAATGGCTAACAGACACATGAAAAAATGTTCAAAATCATTAGCCATCAAGGAAATTCAAATCAAAACCACACTGAGATACCACCTTACGCCAGTTAGAATGGCAAAAATAGACAAGGCAAGAAACAACAATTGTTGGAGAGGATGTGGAGAAAGGGGATCCCTCCTACATTGTTGGTGGGAATGCAAGTTGGTACAGCCACTCTGGAAAACCGTGTGGAGGTCCCTTAAAAAGTTAAAAATTGAGCTACCCTATGATCCAGCCATTGCACTACTGGGTATTTACCCCAAAGATACAGACGTAGTGAAGAGAAGGGCCATATGCACCCCAAATGTTCATAGCAGCATTGTCTACAATAGCTAAATCATGGAAGGAACCAAGATGCCCTTCAACAGATGACTGGATTAAGAAGATGTGGTCCGTATATAGGGCTTCAGAGGGGAGGGGGTTGGGGGAATGGGATAGACTGGTGATAGGTAGTAAGGAAGGCACGTATTGCATGGTGCACTGGGTGTTATACGCAACTAATGAATCATCAAACTTTACATCAAATACCAGGGATGTACTGTATGGTGACTAACATAATTTAATAAAAAAATTTAATAAAAAAAAGAAATGCTTTGTCCTTGTAATCTGCTAAGACATTTGCAAACTGAGGGAGACTTAATTCTTGCAAGATTGTGGTATCTATAGGTTAACTGTTTCTTTGTCCTTTAGGGCAAACAGGAGTGCATGAGGAATGCCACATACATGGTGGGGTGGGGTTTGTGGGGTGTCAGTTCTTGCTTTGTCCTCAGCTTGCCTTCTGCTCCCTCATCACCAAAGACATCTCAAGAATTCCTTCTTGATCGTCAGCTCTGGACCTCACCTCACCTCACCTCACCTCACCTCACCTCACCTCACATCACCTCACTGATATCCCACCACCTCATCAATAATCTATTCAAATAAAGTTACCTAGAATGTGTGATTGTCCCAGGATGGAATACATAATGTGACAAATAATCTAAGTGTATTAGAAAAGTCCAGGTGGGGGGGGCGGGCACCTCGGTGGCTCAATCAGTTAGGCGGCTGACTCTTGATTTCCACTCAGGTCATGATCTCACTGTCATTGAAACTGAGCCCCTCACTGGGCTCTGCGCTCAATGCAAAGTCCACTTCAGATTCTCTCCTCTCCCTCTAGCTCAGGTATGTGCACTCTATAACAAATACATAGAAGAAGAAGAAGAAGAAGAAGAAGAAGAAGAAGAAGAAGAAGAAGAAGAAGAAGAAGAAGAAGAAGAGAAAGAAGAAAGAAAGAAAGAAAGAAAGAAAGAAAGAAAGAAAGAAAGAAAGAAAGAAAGAAAGAAGGAAAGAAAGAAAGAAAGAAAGAAAGAAAGAAAGAAAGAAAGAAAAAATAGAAAAAAAAGAAAGAAAAGAAAGGTATGGGGGAAAAAACTGTGCTAGTAGGGTAAAAGGTCCTCAACTTGATATGGAGAACAAAGGCATAAGAAATATAGAAAAAAAATGAATTTCCTTTTCAACCTGATGAGGTTTTTTTTTAAAGATTTTATTTATTTATTTTGACAGAGAGAGACAGCCAGTGAGAGAGGGAACACAAGCAGGGGGAGTGGGAGAGGAGGAAGCAGGCTCCTAGTGGAGAAGCCTGATGTGGGGCTTGATCCCAGAACGCTGGGATCACGCCCCGAGCCGAAGGCAGACGCTTAACAACTGTGCCACCCAGGCGCCCCCATCCTGATGAGGTTTTGGAATACAGGTGAGGTTTGTTGGGGTGAGGTCCAGAGCCAACAACCAAGAAAGAACTCTTCAGACGTCTTTGGTGCAAAATGGTGGTTTATGAAAGTGCGGGGACAGGACCCGTGGGCAGAAAGGGCTGCTGCACTGCGGTCTTGAAGAGTGTTGAATATATACTGGGGGTTGGGGAAAGTAATGAAAAAGGAGGTTTGAAAAAGACCTTTCACAGGCTAGAGAGGACAGACTTATAAGATACCTACAAGATATCAGAGGTCTTGCCATTGCCAAGTTAAAGTTGTTTTCCCCTCTAGCAAGGTATTAACATTAAGATAGTTGGGAGCTTCCTGGAAGAATGTCACACAACTCCCACCCAGGAGTGGGTGGGTGGGTGGAGGTTGCAGGGTGCGAGCTTGTGCCTTGTGTTCAGCCAGACTTCTGTTCCCTCATCACAGCCCACTGACAGGTAGTTAAAACAAGTGGGGTGATCTTCCTCCAGGAACTCAGCTGCCTCAATATTGATACTTTGCTAAGGGCAAAAGGCAACCTTGGCTTGACATGAGCCCCACCACCAGGATCCTGTAAGTCTTCTTCAACATATAAAAATCCCTTTAGAAACTTACTTTATCTCCACCACTCCCCAAGATACGTGTTAGCAATCATTCTCTGAACATATGGCCTACTGATACACATCTGAAGGGTCTCATGACTTAAGGTTTCACTAGACTAGCAAATGACCCCTCAAGGTCCTTGCCTCCAAATTCCTAACAGACTTAACACTACCCCTAACCCCATCCCAACTTGAAAGTATATAATCAGTCACTCCTCACAATCTCAATGCAGCTCTTTCTGCCCACGAGTCCTGTTCCTGTCCTTTAATAAAACCACCTTTTTTGCACCAAAGACATCTCAAGAATTCTGCTTGCTCCTGGACCCCAACATTTTGTTGCCGAAAAATAAGAATCAGGCCGGCGAGAGACCAAGTGACATTCGGAGAAGTAGGAGAACTCGGATTTATTTTGCGCTGGCAGACCCAAATGAGCTCGTGCTCCAAATTCTGGGCCCCAGGCAATGTGTTTATAGGGCTCTTATAGGGGACTGCAGGCAGTCAGGCTCCAAGGGCTATGCTGACTGCTGGTAGGTGGGTTGAAACTGGGGGAGTGGGGGCTGCTTCAGGCGGGAACAGTAGCACAGGGAGCCTGTGGCTGGAAGCCCTTTTACAGAGGCAGAAAGGGCTGCTTATCTCTGGCTCCCAGTAGGATTTCCGGTTATCTCTAGCTAATTGTTAGTAACTTTCTGTCTTCAGGAGCTTCCTGGCCTGGGCCTGCTCTGGTCAATTTTCCTCTTCAATCTGAGCCGATTTAGTTCCCATGGTATATAAATTTTTTATGCCATTCTCTATAAAAAAAAAAGGGGGGGCTCTTGGAAGGGATGGCTGGCTCTAGGAGCCTAAACAGTGACTGCAGGAGCCAGGATAATCCTGAAATATCAGAAAATGAGGAAGTACCAATCATGAACATCCACCAAGTTGGAATTATGTCAAGGGAAACAGGAGATGGCATGAAGAGCCACAGCGGACTATATCGATCCACCGCACAGCCTACTGCTGGAATAAAACCAAAGCCTATAATAACTACCCAGGGTTCACGGTGGTAAAAATAACTTATTACATAGACTTTTTTTTGTAATGAGTAGAAAACAATGCACAAGAATTTAAACTGCTTGATGTAGACACTCAGCCACCCACCACAGAGGTGGAGCTAGATCCACAGAACGTCTGACCTTTCCTCCTGGACACTGTCAAGGTCACTGAAACAAGATACATATCAGAAACTGTCAGAGCCAAGAATAGCCTGAAGAAATGTGTGCTGCCCCACATGGGACCCTGGAGGAGCAAAGGCAGAACAGAGGGAAACCGGACACAGTATGAACTTCAGTTAGTAATAAGTTATCAGTCTTGGTTCATTAACTGTGATGATTCTGGAAAAAATAGAAACAGAATAGAGATTCAAAGTCTAATAAGAGCAGGGCGCCTGGGTGAGTCAACAGGTTAAGCGTCCGACTCTTGATCTCAGCTAAGGTCTTGATTTGAGGGTCCTGAGTTTAAGCCCTGCATTGCCAATTTTACTTCAAATAACATTTTTAAAAATTCTAAAAATCAAATAAGAGAACACTGGAAGCCTAGAGGAAATGGGTAATTTCTAAATAAAAATGCACATAAATAAAATGGACCCTGATATAATGAAAATAGAAACAGACCAAGGAGCACGAAAAGGTCATGGTAAGGCTTAGGAATGTCCCATTGGAAAACTCCCCAGAAACAGATGGGTTCATAGTAAACACCTGAGTGTTCTGATTATCGTGTCAAAGCTTGCTATATTTATAGAGTTCATCTAATGGAGGATTCCAGTGAAATGTGCTGCCAATTCAACCGTGACTTTCTGAACAAAAGAAAAAAAATGGTTGATGAGTTTACTTCCATTAAAACCAGAAAAGTTAATTTTTAAACAATTCAGGTTTGGTGTAAATAATCTAATCAAACATAAATCACGTTGCCGTTTTAACACACCTACTTCTCCACGTGCATCGACCTGTCAACACAGAGCAGAGAGGACTTCTCATCGGGCCCAGGGTGGCCAGGCCACTGGCCCCACGCGCACCTGCTCCAGCCCCACGCACACTTACAGCCAGATGTTCTCGGTGCTTCTCCTCTTCGAGAAGCAGAATCTGTGAAAAGCACTATGGTGTGCCATGGTTGTGAAAGGCCAAAGCCCTGAGGAAGGGACACTTCTGTAAGATATGTCCTGCTGANATGCTATAGGAGAAAGCAAAAATAAAGCTGTGAGAAAGTCGGACACCCAGGGTTCTGTGCTCGCCTCGGATGACACATCTCTGGGGAGCCTGCCATGGATCTCCCTCCTGCGGCCTGAGGACCATCTCTCTACTTTGTTCACACAACCCCAAATGGTCTGGAAGCCGCGGGCATCCCCGCCACCCACTCACAGTTTAGCTGTGGCCAGTTCACCTGCTCAGGAAAGGTCTGGGGAATCTCTGAAATTTAGAGTTCTGCATATCTAGTGTCATAATTTGGAAATTCCAACTGAAATGCAGCCCACCGCTCCTGTTCCTTGGTAGGAAAATGTAAAGAGGACAAAAAGCAAACTAGAAGGTAAATGTACACAAGTCAGTGGATATCAGGACGATGGTGTGAATGTCTGTGTCCCCCCAATTCATGTGTTGGAATCCTCATGAAAAGTGGGATGGTGTTAGAACAGGTGATTGGGTCATGAGGGTGAGGTCTCCTTGTAAACGAGACCCCAGTGCCTTCCCTCCAAGTGAGGATAAAACAAGCAGTCTGCCACCAGAGACACCCTCATCTCAGACATGCACCCTCCAGAACTGTGAGAAATAGATTTCTACTGTTTATAAGCCACCTGGTCTGTGATATTTTGATAGCAGCCTCGGTGGACTGAGGTGATCAGCAATGATGTACAGGACAATCGGGATGTGAAATGAAAATAAAAACCACCGTACAAAAATGAAGGTTCTTAAGTATAAATCTAACAATACACATAAAATATTCACAAAACCTGAAAACACAGAGGAGAGAAATCAAACAACATATAGATAAATGTGCCTTTTGCCTCCGTGCATCCAAGAGAGCAGGGTGGGTCACCAGCAGCCTGGAGAAATGCGAGGAAATTTGGCCAGGGTTCCCTTCTTCTGCCTCTGCTCAAACCCACACAGTCTGATCTGGAAATACCTCAATAGGTGTTGCCCATGTTTCCGTCAGTCCTTGAAGGGTACTGACTTCAGTAAGTTGGATTAAGTGAACCTCCTTGAATAGGTCATCCAGGATACCTGCCTCAACTGCAGACGTCCAAGATGCCCACTTAATGCCAACTCACTGTACATAAAATAAAAATACTTCCATTAAGAAAAAAACCATAGATAAATGCAAAGACACTCCTTGTCCAGGAGCAATGCACTCAATATTGTTAAGATGGCAATTCTTTCTAACTTGATCTACATATTCAATGGAATCCCAGTCAAATTCCCATAAAAAATATTGACAAACTATTTCTAAACCAAGACTAGTTGACATAAAACTCAAGATCTCATATGTAGATCCAAAGACTTAGCATAGGGCACCTGGGTGGCTCTGTCGGTTCAGCAGCTGCCTTCAGCTCAGGTCATGATCCCACGGTCCTGGGATCGAGTCCCACATCAGGCTCCCTGCTCAAGGCGAGTCTGCTTCTCCCTCTGCCCCCTAACCCCACTCATGCTCTTTCGAGCTCTCTCTCTCCCTCTCTCACAAAAATAAATAAATAAAATCTTTGAAAAACACAAAGACAGCATAAAGTTGAGGTAATGAAGAGAATGTGGTCATGCTGAAGAGACAGATGAAAGGAACAGCACAGATGGCACAGAAATAGAGCCGCGCCAATAGAGTCACTTCATTCATCAAAGGGACAAGGCACCTTCATAATGAGAGGAAAGTCTGTTCCACAGAAGGTGATAGAACAATGAGAAAACATGTGGGGATAAAAGGGATGTGAACACAGACTTTACAACTTACACAAAAATTTACTCAAAATGGTCCACACACATAAATTTTTGAATGCAAAGCTGTGAACATTATAGCTCTACATGACCTTGGGAGGTGCACTTGGGCAGCTCATTCTGTTAAGTGCCCGACTCTTGATCTCAGCTCAGGTCTCGATCTCAGGCTTGCGAGTTCAAGCCCCTTGCTGGGCACAAAAAGAAAATAAGATAAAGAATAAAACATACCTGACCTTGGGTTTAGTGATGAGTTTTAAAATACCAAAGCCAGTCTGTGAAAGAAAAAGTTGCTGGTGTTTATTTTCGTACAAGGTAAAGTATCTACTCTGTGAAAGATCCACTAAGGAGAGCAGAAAGAAAAGCCATGGATGGGAAGAAAATGTTTGGAAAACACACCTGATAAAGGACTTGTATGCAAAACATACAAACAAACTCCAAAAGTGAAAAAGAGGACCAACAACCCCATTAAATATGAGGACAGACCTGCATACACACCTCACCAAACAAGATATACAGGTGACAAACAGGCATACAGAATAATGTTCCACATCACGGGTCACGAGGGAAAAGCAAAGTGAAACCAGGAGCGAGCACTGCATAGCTATACAGGTGCCTACGGTCTTCAGGAGAACAATCGCCAGAGCAGCAGGAGCTCGCACTCCTTGCTGGTGGCATGTAGAATGCTGTGGCCATTCTGTTAGACGCTTTAGCGATTCCTTCCAAGACTGCATGTGGTCTCACCATGTAAGCCAATAATAACATTCCCAGGAATTGAGACAACTGCTCTGAAAACGTGCATCCGAGCAAACACCAGCCCGCAGTTATGTACAGCATCTCCCTTCAAAATGGCCAAATACTGCTGAACAAATTGGGATATCCTTCCATAGGTGAGAGAATAACCAAGTGGGATGCACGCGTGCATGTGATGGAACACTACTCATCAACAGAGAGGAATGATCTATCGAGGCATGTCACCTGCTCTCCGACTCCTTCACTGCCCAGCGCTCTGCAACATCCTCATCCCAAGGTCTTCAAACCTGGCTCTGCTGCATAGCAGACCTCGACACACGGTTTCCAAGGGTCGTCTCATCTCAAAAGGGGGAAGCTGGCACTTCCTGGGCACGGAGCTGGGCAGGCGACTCGCTCGGGTGAACTCACAGCAGCACAAAGAGGCACTGTTGGTCCCACGGGCTAAAGGGGCAGGAGTGGCTCACCTGCCATCACACAGCTTCTGAGGGGCTGCACCCTCAAGCTCCAGCCCAAAGCCAGGTCTCTGGGTGCCACGAAGAGAAATCGTGTGACTCACAGGGACGGTGTCTCTGGCCACACAAAAGAGGCGTCCCAGCTGTGGGGGGTCACTGGTCACACACAGGTGGCCTCAGTTCCCCGTGAAGCCCCAGGAGCCACAGGATGCTGCTATAATACCCCAGCCCAGGGCTCCCTGGGGGGTGGGCTCCAGGAAGTGGACTCACGCTATTTTTTTTAACCCTCGGTTAGCACTGAAGATGCCTGCACCTCAGCTCTGTCCATACCCCTCCCACGCTCTACATGCTAAAAATACATTCTGGGTCCTGCCTCACCCCTGCAGACCATGATCTGGCTCCACTGAGGCTCCCTACAAAACCCTGTGGAGAGGGGAGGGGGATGCCTGTCTGAGGCAGAGAGGGCCTTTGCCTTTGGGAGCCTGGGACACAAGTGCTTTTTTCTGTGCAGACCACAGGGGTCCCCAGAGCTCCACGGAGAGGCGCCCTTTCTGTCTGGGCACCCAGAGAGGGACCAGCCTCCATTTGATCCTCCCTTTCAAAATCAGCACCTTCCACTCCGAAAGCTCAAGAATAGACAGACCCCAGCCCCCTGCACCTGCTCTGGGCCCCTCTCCCAACCAGAAGCCAGTTCTTGTCACCTCCGTAGGAGAGGTAACCCCAGGAAGGCATGGAAAGAGGTCACAGCACCACCTCATCTGTGTCTGCTGGGAGCAAGCTGGCCCTTTAAGGGGGCGAGGGTAGAACAGGCTGTGGGGCTAACACCCCCTTCTCTGAGGGGCCCGGGATGGAGCCAGAGAGCAGGGAGGGAAGTGGTGGGCCAGGGAGTGGGGGCTGGGCAGTGGATTGCTGGGGGGAGGGGAGGGGAGGGGAGGCAGGAGGGGTCACCTGCCTGCCTGCCTCCATCCAGTCAGGATGTCTGTGCAGGGTCTCCATTCTCAGAGAACCTGCAGCTGGCCAAGTCAGGGTTCTAGATCCAACCCGGTGACAGCAAAGGGTAGGAGCGCAGGAAAGGCCCTGAGATCCTCACGGGATCCGTGCAGCGGTGTCCTGCCTCTCACTGTGACCGGCTCCCACAGGACTACTTCCTTGCCAGGCATCCAGGCTCTGCTGGTCCCAAGAAAGGTCACAGGCCAAAGCTGGGCTGGGCCCAGAGCTCCGTGTGTTTCCTGGGAAGGTGGAGGGGTCCACCCCCCGGGGCAGCCCAGGGCCCAGTAGTCACCACTGCTTCAATCTGAGCGTGGGGAAGCTGGCAGGTGGGGCTCACGGGGACACAGACCTCCTGCGGCAGGTAGGCAGGTGGCTGCCCTCCCTGGACCACATGCCCCCCTAGCAGCACAGCCTCTGGGAGGCCGGCGCCAGGGCCCTCCAGCTCTTCCTCCAGGACCACTGACTGACAGGGATCCACTGGGTCCTAGGTCAGCCACGCAATTGCCTCCCGGACACTAGACTCCGAGGCTCCTCATGGGAAACCGGCGCAGTCCTGGCTCGGCAGCAGACCAGTTCTGTGGGCCCTTAGCCAGGTCTGGAACAGAGAGCATGGTGGGAGGGGGTGGGAAGGGCTCAGGCAGCATGTTCAAGACTCTCCCTGGAAGCAGCCTCCCTTCCTCCTCCAGGAAGCTCTCCTGACGTCCTCACCCAGAGTCCAAGCAACGACTGTGCTTGCAACCTTCTATCTTTCCCCCCATGTGCCAGCCCACCCTCAGCCCAGGACCCCGAGTCCCTTCAGGACCCTCAGCAATCCCCCACCTCCCTGCCCGGTGCTCACAGGAGCCTGAAACAGGGTATAGGTGCTGACAGGTGCCGAGGACAGAGAAAATCCCTGGTTGCTGCTCCACACACTCCCATCAGCTACAGAGACTGGGCAAACACACACACACACACACACACACACGCACGCACGCACACACACACGCATGCATGCACGCACACACCCTGGGAGATGCTGCTGGGAATGGCACTTTTGGGCTGAGGGCAGCAGACCTGGAACTCTCCGTGGAGCCACAGGAGGTCCCCACCTCCCAAAGGAAAGGATTTCCTAGGTGGGACCAGGAACCATGACCAAGTGGACAACACGTACCTCGTACCTCACCCCCTGTGTCTGCCCTGATCCCTGGAGAGCCAACCCATGGCTAACAGACCACCACCCAGGGGCTCTAAATAACCCGGCTGGTGATGTGGGTCTACAGAGGAGTGCTGGGTGCCTGAGGCCTCGATGACACACTCCAGGACAATCGCCTAGGGGTTCTGACAGTGACTGCCTGGGAGAAGGAGGTGGCCTCCACCAAGGACAAAATGCTCAGCTTTAAGCTTTGAGTTATACTTTTGGACAAAAATCTTGAAACCCAGGCTCCATTTTTCAATTTTTTTTTCTGGGCTCCCTTTTGAGACACCCAGGGGAGGCAGAGGGAAGCCCAGCAATGTTAGGGAGATCCGGGAAGGATCCCAGGAAGCATCCGGTCCCATCCTCCACCGGCAGTGGGGAACCCGAGACCGCCCGCTGGAGCTTCTCCCCACCCAGGGGGCAGGAGCCATCAGGCCAGTGGGAACGGGGGGCTCTGATGCAAAGACCCTCCAGGTGGTGCTCACCAGGGCACCACAAAGGCGGCAATGTGGACTGGGCTCAGAGGCCATAGGTGCCAGCATGCCACCCATGGGAACCAGGAGGGGCCAGACACTCCACAGTGGCCACCAGAACAGTAGCTCACAGACCATGGAGGGCCCTGAGGACAGCACAAGCACCAGACCCTCCCTACAGACACCCTCAGAGAAGAAGCTGGGACGCTGCAGACACCACTGTAGTTTGCACTATAACATGACCATTGACCTCACAGGGGCTGCTACCCCAAAACAAAAAGAAACCCGGCAGAGAGAATAAAGCTACTTGTTTTGATGCATTTGAGACACAGCGTGTCAAATTAAACCCACTACATACACCAAAAAAGCTCAAAGCACTGACAAAGGCCCCCATGATAGCCCCCAACTCTCACCCGAAGCCCACATCCTGGGCAGGCCAGACAGGTGGGAGACCCCAGCCCCGCCCCCAACCCCTGCCGCGGGCTGTGCATGCACCTGGCAGTCCCCATTGTGCACACTGTAGAGGGATGGGAAGAACGCCACTGGAGAGCGCACATTCTGGGAGAAGCTTCTCACCCTGAGGCCAGGAGAGGACAACTGGGGCCTCTGCACACCAAAGGAGGGGTCCTCAGAGGCCCAGCTCCAGGAAGCATGAGGTCCCTGTGGGAGCCTTATTTCCTTCCAGCCAGAGGCCACCCTGCCTCATCTGTGCTGCCTGCCTTCTTGCCTCTTGTTGGATCCAAACCTGTTCTCGGGGCAAAACCCAGCACCTGCCCCTGTGGCCTCCCGGGCTAATGATCCCATAGAACTCACTTACACTGAGACACGCGTCCTTTATGGGGTGAATTGCGATGGTAGGTTTAAGGCTACAGGGTGACCATTGTATCCTCATCGCACAGAGGGAGCTGGCGCCTCCGGGAACCACACCTGCACCACTGGCGGATGGGAGGCAGCTCCCCGCCCCACCTGACTCCTCCCTGAGCAACAGACCCACGGGCCCTCCCACGAGGATGTGGCCCAGGGCTCCAACACAATGGGTCCCAATCAGCTTCACCAGCTTCCCAAGGGGAGGAAGTGGCCCCTCCAGTTCCCCAGGTCCTACTTCATCTCCCCCTTGGCTTCTCTTCCTAAGGCCTGGCAGTTCCCTCCACTTGGCTCCCTCTCTGCTTCTCCCGCCCACTCCAACCAAATCGCCACCCTCTGGACACCACCACTGGCCTCCTGGTGGGTCCTCCCCGTCCCCTCGTACCACCAAAATCTATCCTCCAAACACAAACCAGATCTTGTCGCACCCTGATTCACATGCTCTGTGTCAAGTGTGCCCACCATCTCCTCCCTCACCTCCCCACCCCTCCAAAATCCCCACCCACACCCTACCCCACTCTCTTGGTCCAACTTCCTCTCATCCTTTCTACTGCCAGTCCACACCTGGTCAGTATCCTCTGGGCCCCCTCCTACAACCTGACATGGGTAACGATTTACTCCAAATGGGCCCTGGGTCTGTTTTGTTCTCTGTGGCACTCACCGGGGTCCTGAGCACAGCAGAGACCCCAAACTATATTTTCACAGAAAGTGTTTAAAAATCAGCAAACCACAGAGCACCTCCAGAGGCAGGAGATGAGGATCTTGGGTGGCTTGGTCCCGGAGAATCTGGATCCCTCTGATCCTCTTTGGGGCCCTACTGCCCCCAACACACCTGACAACTGGGGAACTCTCCACAGGTCCAGGGAAGAGGCTTCAAACCCCCCCACCCCATCCAGGACCAGATGGTGGGGAGGGACGGCAGGTTTGGCCCAGGATACCGCACCTACCACACCCCCCCCACACACACACTAACACATTCACACAGAGGCACACTCACCCCTTGGCTACCGACCCGGGCAAAAGCTTGAACACGAGGTAGGTCAGGCTGGTCAGCAGCAGAAAGACAGGCACAGCCACAAGGTTGCTGCTGTCAGGCTGCCCCCGAGGTGAGAACAGGGATCCTGTGGGCAGGAAGGGCCCAGGGTTGTGAGCCTCCCTGGCACCAGGATGTTCTTCCAAATCCACATAGCGATGCCCCGCATTAGTGCCCTGGGCCACAGTGAAAATTTTCTCATAGGCCACAGGGATTGTGTCATGCCTGCTAAATGAGTCACCCACCCCTGGGCCTCACCTCCTCCATCCACAAGGTCATCAGGGTCAGTCACCCTTCCTAGCAGATCACAAGGGTCAGCCCAGCCCTCCCCAGGGAGGCGAGACCGTGTCCAGTCTCCAGAGATGGAAGCAGAGTCCCAGCATGCCACCCCGGGCCACACTCAATCCTAGTGACAAACAATTACTACAGGTTCCAAGAAGCCCAACGCTTGGCAAGTGTTTATTTCCTCCTCAAAAATCTCAGATCTCCAGGGGGAGGGAAAAGATGGTGGAGGAGTAGGGGTCCCCTTTTTCAGCCAGTCCCCTAAGTTGAGCTAGATATCTACCAGACCATCCTGAACACCCACAGAATCAGCCTGAGACACAGGAAGATACATCGGAATCTCTACAAACGAACATCTCCAGCGCTGAGTATTGAGGTACAAAGTGGGGAGCTGTGAATCCACGCACAGATATTGGAAGATAAACGGAAGGGGGAGGGAGCCTCTGCACTCGGGCGCCGGAAAGCAGTAGCCACCTGCACTGGGGAGCAGGCCGGACTCAAGGACCAGCACCCTCGAGAGAGCAGACTGAGACCGTGAGCCTGGGAACGCGCACGACCATACTGAAAACCGGAGCACCAGAGCATACACTCGAACTAGACTGAAACCAGGAGCTCGGGAGCACTCATGCGACCAGACCGAAAACCAGAGCTCTGGAGTGCTCACTGGAACCGGACTGATACCAGGAACTCGGGAGCGCACATACGCAACCTGATTGGAAACCGGAGCTCCGGAGTGCGCGTGAACCACACTGAAACAGAGAGCTCAGGAGCGTGCGTGGGAACCGGGGGCAGTTTGCAGTGTTAGAAGCACAAAGGACAGAGACATGTGGGCCCTGGAAGTGAGGGCTGGACACTGGTTGTGGGGTGCACAACCCAGGACACTGTAGGGTTTTTGGCAGCACCGACAGAAACAGAGTTAAAGAGGCGAAGAAAGTTCAGTGGAGAGCGGACTACGATTTCTCTGTTCTGAGACAGAGGCTAGGATTCGGCCACTGCTGCTCTGATTCTCAGAAGAGTCACAGAAAACCACCAGGGAAAGCTGCCAGAGAACAAAAGCCCAGAAATACCAGCTCACAGTGTGCCCATCCCCATCCCCCCTTGCAGGGGACATGGAAATGCTACCCAAACAGGTTTGCCTGAGTATCAGCATGGCAGGCCCCTTCCCCAGAAGTTAGGCTGAAAAATCAAGAAGCCCACATCCCTAAGGTCCCTATAAAACAAGTGCACACTGCCTGGGTCCTGGTCAATAATTTGGGCTCTGGACAACCCCGCAACCTCTCCTCATCAGAATGACGAGAAGGAGAAATCCCCCCCAGCAAAGAAAAGATAATGAATCTGTGGCCTCTGTCACAGAACTGATGGATATGGATATAACCAAGTTATCGGAAATGGAGTTCAGAGTAACAATGGTCAAGATGATGTGTGGACTTGAAAAAAACATTAACGAAAATATTAACGAGAATATAGAATCTCTAAGAGCGGAAATGAGAGCGAATCTGGCAGAAATTAAAAATGCTATGAATAGAATGCAGTCAAAACTAGATGCTCTGATGGCCAGGGTAAATTAGGGAGAAGAATGAATTAGTGAACTGGGGATGGGATGGTAGAAGAGAAAGTTAAAACAGAAACTTGGCTCAAAAAAATCCATTCTCAGGAATGTAGGTTATGGGAGATTACTGACTCAATGAAATGTTCCAATGTTAGAATCATCGGCATCCCCGAGGAGGTGGAGAAAGAGAGAGGTCTAGAAGAGATATTTGAACAAATTGTAGCTGAAAACCTCCCTAATCTAGCAAAGGAAATAAGCATTTGTGTCCAAGAGGCAGAGAGGACCCCTCCCAAGCTCAACCACAACAAACCTACGCCACATCACGTCATAGTGCATTTCGCAAATATTAGATCCAAGGACACAGTATTGAAAGCGGCAGGGTAGAGAAATTTCTCACATGCAGAGGCAAAAATATCAAAATTATGTCAGACCTGCCTACACAAACCTGGAATGAGAGGAAGGTTTGGCAGGATATTTTTAAAGCACTATCCGAGAAAAACATGCAGCCAAGTATCCTTTATCCAGCAAGGCTGTCATTCAGAATTGATGGAGAGATAAGGACCTTCCAGGATTGCCAAACACTGACCAATTATGTAACCATGAAACCAGCCCTACAGGAGATATTAAGGGGGGGTTCTATAAAAGTAAAAAGGCCCCAAGAGTGATACAGAACAGAAATTTACAATCTATAGAAACAAAGACTTTACAGGCAACATGACATCATTAAAATCATATCTCTCAATAATCACCCTCAGTGTGAAAGGCCTAAATGCTCCCATAAAACGCTACAGGGTTGCAGATTGGATAAAAAGACATGACCCATCCATTTGCTGTCTACAAGAGACTCATCTTGAACCTAAAGATACATCCAGACTGAAAGTAAAGGGATGAAAAACCATTTTTCACGCCAATGGACCTCAAAAGAAAGCTGGGGTAGCAATTCTCATATCAGACAGATTAGATTTTAAACTAAATACTGTAGTTAGAGATACAGAAGGACACTATATTAGTCTTAAAAGATGTATCCAAGAAGTGGATATGACAATTATAAATATCTATGCCCCCAACAGGGGAGCAGCAAGGTACACAAGCCAACTCTTTTTTTTTAATGATTTTATTTATTTGACAGAGACAGCCAACAAGAGAGCAAACACAAGCAGGGGGAGTGGGAGAGGAAGAAGCAGGCTCCTAGCAGAGGAGCCTGATGTGGGGCTCGATCCCAGAACGCCGGGATCACGCCCTGAGCCAAAGGCAGATGCTTAATGACTGCGCCACCTAGGCGCCCCCACAAGCCAATTCATAACCAGAATAAAGAGACATATAGATAGTAGGAAGATCGGTAGGAGAAGAAAGGGATAAAGAAAGGTGGGATAATCAGAAGGGGTAATGAAGCATGAGAGACTATGGACTCTGAGAAATAAACTGAGTGCTTCAGAGGGGAGGGAGGTGGGGGAATGGGATAGGCTGGTGATGGGTAGTAAGGAGGGCACGTATTGCATGGTGCACTGGTTGTTATACGCAAGTAATGAATCATCAAACTTTACTTCAAAAACCAGGGATGTACTGTATGGTGACTAACATAACATAATAAAAAATATTATTATAAAAAAATACGTTAATAGTAGGGGACCTCAACACTCCACTATCAGCAATAGAGATCACCTAAGCAGAAAATCAAAAAAGAAACAAGAGCTTTGAATGACATACTAGACCAGATGGGCCTCATAGATATATACAGAACACTACACCCATTCTCATACTCATTCTTTTCGAATGCACATGGAACTTTCTCCAGAATAGACCATATACTGGGTCACAAAACAGGTCTCAACTCATACCAAAAGACTGAAATTATCCCATGCATATTCTCAGACCACAATGCTTTGAAATTGGAAATCAATCACAAGGAAAAATTTGGAAGAAACTCAAACACTTTGAAACTAAGAACCATCCTGCTCAAGAATGATTGGGTAAACCAGGAAATTAAAAATCAATTTAAACAATTTATGGAGACCAACGAGAATGAAAACACAATGGTCCAAAACCTATGGGACACTGCAAAGGCAGTCCTAAGGGGAAAATACATAGCCATCCAAGTGTCACTCAAAAGAATAGAAAAATCTAAAATGCAGTTTTTATATTCTCACCTCAAGAAGCTGGAGCTGGAATGGAAGAACAGGCCTAACCCACGCATGAGGAGGCAGTTGACCAAGATTAGAGCAGAAATCAATGAATTAGATACCAGGAGCACAGTAGAGCAGATCAACAGAACTAGAAGCTGGTTCACTGAAAGAATAAAAAAGATCAATAAGCCACTGGCAAGACTTATTCAGAAGAATAGAGAAAGGATCCAAATTCATAAAATTATGAATGAAAGGGGAGAAGTCACAACCAACACCAATGAAATAGGAAGGATCATTAGAAACTTTTATCAACAGGTTTATGCCAATAAATTAAACAACCTGGAAGAAATGGATGCCTTCCTGGAAACCTATAAACTACCAAGACTGAAACAGGAAGAAATTGATTTTTTATTTATTTTTCTTTCTTTCTTTTTTCTTTCTTAATTTTTTAAATATTTTTTATTATATTATGTTAGTCACCATAGAGTACATCCCTAGTTTGTGATGTAAAGTTCCATGATTCATTACTTGCATATAACACCGAGTGCACCATGCAATACGTGCCTTCCTTACTACCCATCACCAGCCTATCCCATTCCCCCATCCCCCTCCCCTCTGAAGCCCTCAGTTTGTTTCCCACAGTCCATACTCTCTCATGGTTCATTCCCCCTTCTCTTTACCCCCCCTTTCTTCTTCCCTTTCGTCTCCTACTGATCTTCCAACTTCTTATGTTCTATAAATGAGTGAAACCATATGATAATTGTCTTTCTCTGCTTGACTTATTTCACTTAGCATTATCTCCTCCAGTGCCACCCATGTTGCAGCAAATGTTGAGAAATCGTTCTTTCTGATGGCTGAGTAATATTCCATTGTACATATGGACCACATCTTCTTAATCCAGTCATCTGTTGAAGGGCATCTCAGCTCCTTCCACGATTTAGCTATTGTGGACAGTGCTGCTATGAACATTGGGGTGCATATGGCCCTTCACTTCACTATGCCTGTATCTTTGGGGTAAATACCCAGTAGTGCAATTGCTGGATCATAGGGTAGCTCTATTTTTAACTTTTTAAGGGACCTCCACACTGTTTTCCAAAGTGGCTGTACCAACTTGCATTCCTACCAACAATATAGGAGGGATCCCTTTTCTCCACATCCTCTCCAGCATTTGTTGCTTCTTGTCTTGTCAATTTTTTCCATTCTAACTGGCGTGAGGTGGTATCTCAATGTGGTTTTCATTTGAATTTCCCTGATGGCTAATGATTTTGAACATTTTTTCATATGTCTGTTAGCCATTTGTATGTCTTCATTGGAAAAGTGTCTGTTCATATCTTCTGCCCATTTTTTGATTTGATTATTTGTTTCTCATGTACTGAGATTGAGAAGTTCTTTGTAGATCTTGGATACCAGTCTTTTACCTGTAGCGTCAATTGCAAATATCTTCTCCCATTTTGTGGGCTGCCTCTTAGTTTTTTTGACTGTTTCCTTGGCTGTGCAGAAGCTTTTGATCTTGATGAAGTCCCACAAGTTCATTTTTTCTTTTGTTTCTCTTGCCTTTGGAGATATGTCATGAAAACAGTTGCTATGGTCAATGTCAAAGAGGTTGCTGCCTATGTTCTCCTCTAGGATTTTGATGGATTCCTGTCTCACATCGAGGTCTTTCATCCATTTGGAGTTTATCTTTGTGTATGGTGTGAGAGAGTGGTCAAGTTTCATTCTTTTGCATGTAGCTGTCCAATTGTCCCAGCACCATTTACTGAAGACACTGTCTTTTTTCCACTGGATGTTTTTTCCTGCTTTATCAAAGATTAGTTGCCCAAAGAGCCGAGGGTCCATTTCTGGGTTCTCTATTCTGTTCCATTGGTCTCTGTGTCTGTTTTTGTTCCAGTATCATGCTGTCTTTGTGATCACAGCTTTGTAGTAGAGCTTGAAATCCAGCAACGTGATGCCCCCAGCTTTGTTTTTCCTTTTCAAATATTCCTTGGCCTTTGGGGCCTTTTCTGGTTCCACACAAATTTAAGGGCTGTTTGTTCCAGTTCTTTGAAAAATGTCATTGGTATTTTGATCAGGATGGCATTGAAAGTTTAGACTGCTCTGGTTAGCATAGACATTTTAACTATGTTAATTCTTCCAATCCATGAGCATGGAATGTTTTCCCATCTTTTTGTGTCTTCTTAAATGTCTTTCAAGAGTGATTTGTAGTTTCTAGAATATAGAACCTTTACATCTCTGGTGAAGTTAGTTCTGAGATAATGTATGCTTTTTGGTGCTATTGTAAATGGAATGGATCCCCTAATTTCTCTTTCTTCAGTCAAAGAACTTCTCAAACTGAATACATGTGAAACAAATGATCAAATCAAAAAATGGGCAGAAGATATGAACAGACACTTTTCCAATGAAGACATACAAATGGCTAACAGATACATGAAAAAATGCTCAAAATCATTAGCCATCAGGGAAATTCAAATCAAAACCACGTTGAGATGCCACCTTATGCCAGTTAGAATGGCAAAAATTGACAAGGCAGGAAACAACAAATGTTGGAGAGGATGTGGAGAAAGGGAATCCCTTTTTATACTGTTGGTGGGAATGCAAGTTGATACAGCCACTTTGAAAAACAGTGTGGAGGTCCCTTAAAAAGTTAAAAATTGAGCTACCCTATGACCCAGCCATTGCAATACTGGGTATTTACCCCAAAGATACAGGCGTAGTGAAGAGAATGGCCATATGCACCCCAGTGTTCATAGCAGCACTGTCCACAATAGCTAAATCGTGGAAGGAGCTGAGATGCCCTTCAACAGATGACTGGATTAAGAAGATGTGGTCCATATATACAATGGAATATTACTCAGCCATCAGAAAGAATGATTTCTCAATATTTGCTGCAACATGGACGGCACTGGAGGAGATAATGCTAAGTGAAATAAGTCAAGCAGAGAAAGACAATTATATGGTTTCACTCATTTATAGAACATAAGAAGTTGGAAGATCGGTAGGAGAAGCAAGGGGGGTAAACAGAAGGGGGAATGAACCATGAGAGAGTATGGACTGTGGGAAACAAACTGAGGGCTTCAGAGGGGAGGGAGGTGGGGGAATGGGATAGGCTCGTGATGGGTATTAAGGAGGGCACGTATTGCATGGTGCACTGGGTGTTATACACAAGTAATGAATCATTGAACTTTACATCGAGAACTGGGGATGTACTGTATGGTGACTAACATAATATAAGAAAAAATATATTTAAAAAAATGAAATGAAAAGGAAGGGAAATAATATGAAAATTTTTAAGGAAAACTTTGAAAAACCACGGATAAGTAAAAAACCTATCTGAATAATACTATCAAACTATGTTAAAGATTTGGACAAATTAAAAGATATGCTCTGTTCCAAGAAAAACCTTTTAATATAACAAAAATACAAGTTCTCCAATGTTAACCTATAAATTTAATGTAAAATAAAATTTAAAAATTCCACATCTGGTACTAAAAATTGGACAAAATAAGACTAAAATTTATCTAGAGTATTCTTCTCATAATTCTAGAGAACGGTGTAAAAGGGAACGGGGGAGAGGAGAGCTTGACTTCACAGATCATAAGATAGACTATACGTTTACACAGTCCAGAAGAGACTCTGTTTAGATTGAAAGATGCCTCTAAGCTGAATGTGAAGAAACAAAAAAACATAGGTCACAAAAGTGGTCATCAGAAGAAACCAAATATGGCTACACTTACATCAGACAAAATAGACTTAAGTCAAAAACTGTCTCAATAGACAAAGAAGGCTGTTATATGACAGTGAAAGGGCCCATTCAATGGGAAAATGGAACTATTTTACATATATGTATATCCAACATCAGAGCACCTAAATATGTAAAGCAAATATTGACAGATCTGAAGGGAGAAATAGACAAAATACAATAATAGTAGGGGACTTCATGATCCCACTTTCAACAATGGATAAGCCACATAGACAGAAAATCAGTACGGAAAAACTGGACTTCAACTATACTTTAGATCGAATGGACTGACAGACACATGCAGAACATTCTCTCCAACAGAAAAAGAACACACATTCTTCACCAATGTACATGGACTACTCCCCAGGATAGATTACATTTTAGTTCACAAAACCAGGGTTAACACATTTCAGAAGATTGAAATCATTTCAACTATGTTTCTCAAGACCTTGGAGTGAATTTAGAAATCAAAACAAACAAACCAGGAAGAAATAGAGAAAGAAAAAATTTGGACCATTATCTTAGAGAAAACAACTCAAAATGGATTAAAGACTTCTATGTAAGACCTGAAACCATAAAACTAGTAGAAGAAAACGGTGTGTGTGTGTGGGGGGGTGTTCCTTGACATTAGTCTTGGTAATGATTTCTTTGAATTTAACACCAACATCCCAGGTAACAAAAGCAAAAAATCACAAATGGGACTACATCAACTGAAGAAGCTTTTGCACACAAAATAATCCACAAAATGAAAAGGTTATCTATAGCATGGGAGAAAATATTTGCAAACCATTAACAGATAATGAGTTAATTTCCAAACTATATAAGGAACTCATACAACTTGATAACAATAAAACAAGCAACCTGATTTTAAAAGCAGGCATAGGATCTGAATAGACATTTTTCCCCCAGAGAGGACATACAAAGGCCAACAGGTGCATGAAAAGGTGCTAAACATCACAAACCATTAGGGAAATGCAAATCAAAAGCACATTGAGATGACACCTCACACCTGCTAGGATGGCTGTTATCCAAAAGACCAAAGGAACAAGTGTTGCTGAGGATGTGGAGCAAAGAAAACTTGTAGATCATTGGTGGGAATGTAAAGTTCTATGGCTATAATGGAAACTTTCTCAAAAATTAACAGAACTAACATGTAGAGAACTAGCCATCCCACTTCTGGATATATATCCCAACAAAATGAAAACAGGATCTCAAAGAGATATGTGCAGCCCCATGTTCATTGCAGCATTCTTCATAGTTGATAAGATATGGAAACAACCTACATGTCTTTGAACAGATGAATCTATACACATATATTTTTATATTGTATATAAGTGTATACTGTGTACGTACATATTATATATATTGTACCTATGTATGTGTGTTTATACAAAGGAATATTGTTCAGCCTTAAAAAAAAGGAAATCTTGCCATTTGTGACAAGATGGATGAACTTGGAGGACTTTATGCTAAGAAAAGTAAGTCAAATACAGAAAGACAAATACTGCATGATCTCATATATGAGGAGCCTAGAATAGTCTGAATCACAGAAGCAGAAAGTAGAACAGTGGTTGCCAGTGGCTGGGAGAAGGGAGAAATGGGGAGATGTTGGTCCACAGGAATGAAGTTTTAGTGATGCAAGCTGAATATATTCTGGAGGGCTAATGGACACCACTATAACTATAGCTAACCATATTGTATTGTATATTTGAAATTTACTAAGAGGGTAGAATTTAAGGACTCTTACCACAGGAAAGAAAAGATGCTAGTTATGGGCAGTAATGGATATGTGAACTAGCTTGATTTGGGGTGATTATTTCATAATTTGCATGTATATAAAATCATCAACCTAGACCCTTAAATATATACAATTTTGTGGTTTGATTATACTTCAAGATTCTAAAGGAAAAAAAACTATTTAAAAAAAGAAAACGTGAATTGTTACCCTTTTGGAAAAGGTACATATCTCTACTACAGCTAAAAATATATTCTTCAATTCCATTCCTGAGAATCAAATATAAAAATGAAAATATTTATACACAAAAATTTATATAGATATAGATAGATAGATAGATAGATAGATAGATAGATAGATAGATAGTTAGATATTTATGGAAGCATTATTTATAACAGGTAATAACTACTCATCGGTGACTAACCATCAATAGGGAAATGAAATCATTCCAAATAAAAAAATAAATATATATGTGCATACTTGTCCCAGTGACCCAGAAGGATTTCTATGCAGTGTCACTAAGGAAGAAAACCAAAACACAAAAAGTATATAAAACAACTTCATATTAGTGTTAAAAAAGAGCAACAAATTTGTGTGATGGGAGAGTGCACATAAAATGTATAAAAGAATACATGCAAGATTGTTCCCATGAATTGTTTCCATTGGAAAGAAAGTTGCTCTAGAGGGAGGTTGGGGAAGGGAAGTGCTATCAAAAAATAGATGGAAAAGAAACAACTTCATTTAAAATGTTTGTGGGGGGGGGGTGGTTGTCCCCATTTCTTTTTTTTTTTTAATGTTTTTTTATTACATTATGTTAGTCACCATACAGTACGTCCCTGGTTTCTGATGCAAGGTTCGATGATTCATTAGCTGCATATACCACCCAGTGAACCATGCAATACGTGCCCTCCTTACTACCCATCACCAGCCTATCCCATTCCCCCACCCCCCTCCCCTCTGAAGCCCTCAGTTTGTTTCTCAGAGTCCATAGTCTCCCATGCTTCATTTCTGTATCAAAGATGTGCGTGTTCAGACTAATGTGTCAAAATAAAGAAAGAAAAGGTTCAAAAGGATTGTAGCATTTGAGCCTATAAAAGCAGAAACTGTAGCATAAAATAATTACACAACTAATATCAAATTTTTTATTCCATAAATAAACATAAATGGGCTGCACTCACCTACTGGAAGAAAGATTTCAGATGGGATCATCAACAAAACTCAGTTCTATGTTGAGAAGAGACAGACCTAAAACAAAGTGATTCATCAAGATCAGGAGATTTAAATGATCAAGTGTTCACTAGGCAAATAAAATAACCAAAATCATATATATATGTATATATATAATATGGAAGAACACTTCATCATGTTAGTGGATAAAATTTACAATGAATAGAGCAAATATAAATATCTATGTACCACATAAGAAGTACTGGCATTCATAAAGCCAAAAGCATAGGAGTTGCAGGGAGAAGTAAATACAGATTCATTAAGTAGCCATGTCTTTTAAGGCTATGAAAAGGCAAAATAAAATCTACTTATGTAATTAATACTAGTAGTAGATCCAATGAGAAAATATATATGAGAAATGGAGGTCTGCTTTCTTCTGTGCGGGCTTTGCTGAAGCACTGGCCACCAAATGACAATAGTACCTCCAAAGAACAACTTTTGATTGGAAAGACATGGAGAGAGGGAGGAAGGAGATAAGGAAAGGAAGGCAGAAAAGAGTAAAGGGTAGAGTACTGCGTGGGATGACAAGTCAGCACAAGGAAGACAGCTATCCTAGTGGGTCATCTGTACCCACAGTGAATTCCCTGGGGCTAAAATGAAATTGTCCCATGCTAAGCTGCAAAGGTTAGGATTTGCTGCAATTGCAGCCCAGCCTAAACTGACTAAGATGCTCCAAACCTGAAATGGCAGGAAGAAGAGTGTGGAGTCTATGCAGCCCCCTCAGGCAACAGCAAGGAGGGCAACTCACAGGGACACATTTATCTCACATGTGCAGCAGAGTGTGGGGCCTCCAGAGACACA
>NW_024426885.1:84090465-84110667 GCF_017311325.1 Ursus maritimus | reverse complement strand
TTTTTTTTTTTTTAATGTTTTTTTATTACATTATGTTAGTCACCATACAGTACGTCCCTGGTTTCTGATGCAAGGTTCGATGATTCATTAGCTGCATATACCACCCAGTGAACCATGCAATACGTGCCCTCCTTACTACCCATCACCAGCCTATCCCATTCCCCCACCCCCCTCCCCTCTGAAGCCCTCAGTTTGTTTCTCAGAGTCCATAGTCTCCCATGCTTCATTTCTGTATCAAAGATGTGCGTGTTCAGACTAATGTGTCAAAATAAAGAAAGAAAAGGTTCAAAAGGATTGTAGCATTTGAGCCTATAAAAGCAGAAACTGTAGCATAAAATAATTACACAACTAATATCAAATTTTTTATTCCATAAATAAACATAAATGGGCTGCACTCACCTACTGGAAGAAAGATTTCAGATGGGATCATCAACAAAACTCAGTTCTATGTTGAGAAGAGACAGACCTAAAACAAAGTGATTCATCAAGATCAGGAGATTTAAATGATCAAGTGTTCACTAGGCAAATAAAATAACCAAAATCATATATATATGTATATATATAATATGGAAGAACACTTCATCATGTTAGTGGATAAAATTTACAATGAATAGAGCAAATATAAATATCTATGTACCACATAAGAAGTACTGGCATTCATAAAGCCAAAAGCATAGGAGTTGCAGGGAGAAGTAAATACAGATTCATTAAGTAGCCATGTCTTTTAAGGCTATGAAAAGGCAAAATAAAATCTACTTATGTAATTAATACTAGTAGTAGATCCAATGAGAAAATATATATGAGAAATGGAGGTCTGCTTTCTTCTGTGCGGGCTTTGCTGAAGCACTGGCCACCAAATGACAATAGTACCTCCAAAGAACAACTTTTGATTGGAAAGACATGGAGAGAGGGAGGAAGGAGATAAGGAAAGGAAGGCAGAAAAGAGTAAAGGGTAGAGTACTGCGTGGGATGACAAGTCAGCACAAGGAAGACAGCTATCCTAGTGGGTCATCTGTACCCACAGTGAATTCCCTGGGGCTAAAATGAAATTGTCCCATGCTAAGCTGCAAAGGTTAGGATTTGCTGCAATTGCAGCCCAGCCTAAACTGACTAAGATGCTCCAAACCTGAAATGGCAGGAAGAAGAGTGTGGAGTCTATGCAGCCCCCTCAGGCAACAGCAAGGAGGGCAACTCACAGGGACACATTTATCTCACATGTGCAGCAGAGTGTGGGGCCTCCAGAGACACATTTTCTCCTGTTTGGATGAACCACTTAGAAAAAGTGTCAGGGGCGCCTGGGTGGCACAGCGGTTAAGCGTCTGCCTTCGGCTCAGGGCGTGATCCCAGCGTTCTGGGATCGAGCCCCACATCAGGCTTCTCCGCTATGAGCCTGCTTCTTCCTCTCCCACTCCCCCTGTTTGTGTTCCCTCTTTCGCTGGCTGTCTCTATCTCTGTCAAATAAATAAATAAAATCTTAAAAAAAAAAAAAAGAAAAAGTGTCAGCATGCATGACATTTTGCCCTTCAAGACTTCACTGTGATTCAGTGTCACATCAGAGGACTTTAACGTGGATACAATCCTATACAGACCGCATTCAACTTCTCAGGTGTTCCAAAAGTCTTTGAAAGCTGTTTTTTTTTTTCTTTGTTACCTAGGATCCATCAAGGATCTGGAATTCTGTATTATTGTCATGCTTTTTAGTCTTCTTCAATTTAGAACAGTATCCCCTCTGCCTTTGTCTTGTCCTTCAATACATTGGTAATTTCTTTTAAAGATTGATTGATTGATTGATTGATTGATTGCATAGCAGCAGGAACAGTGGTCAGCAGCAGCATGGGGCTGCTGTTCCTTGGGGGAATCCGACTACTGGACAGTGGCTTGTGGAGAACATGCTGCAAATCGGGAAAATCCCAGGTGTAGGATTGCTTGGGAATATGCCCGAGATGTAACAATATCTATCTGGATCTCTATAAGCAGAAAAGCCACTGCTTTTTGCAGGTGGTGGCTTCAGACCACTCTGGAATTTACTCCGGTGCATCTTGCTTGGGTTGTGGTTGATAGTTTGGACTCTGCTCATTCACTCAGCCATCCCTAGACAGAATAACTAGGAGGAGGAACTCTCAAGAAAGAAAAGAAACAGAGACAATGTCCTTCCTCTGCCACAGAACTAAGGGATATGGATCAAAGCAAGATGTCAGAGATACAATTCACAATAGCAATCTTAGTCAATAGCTAGGCCTGAAAAAAACATTACTGACAAGATAGAATCTCAAAGAACAGAAATGAGATCTAATCAGGCTGAACAGAAAATGCTATGAATGAGATGTAGTCTACACTGGATACTCTAACCGCCAGGGTAAATGAGGCAGAAGAGAGAATAAGTGATCTAGAAGATAAGATGATAAAAAGGAAGGAAGCTGAGGAAAACAAAGATAGGCTGCTAGTAGCACATGAAAAATGAATTGGAGAGATCCATGATACCATGAAACGTTCCAATGTCAGAATTATTGGGAGCCCCAAAGGGGTGGAGAGTGAGGGAGAGCTACAAGGTGTCTTTGAGCAAATCATAGTGAGAACTTGCCACATCTGTTGGAGGAAACAAGCATTCGAGTCCAAGAGGCAGGGAGGACTCCTAAAATCAATAGAAAGAGATCAACACCCTGACCTATACTAGTGAAGCTTGCAAAGTTTACAGCCAAGGAAAGAATCCTGAGAATAGCCAGGGAGAGGAGGTTCCTTCCATGTGGAGGGAGGAACATCAGAATCACATCAGACCTGTCCACAGAAACCTGGCAAGCCAGAAAGGGCTGGTAAGACATATTCAGGATACTAAATGAAAAGAACATGCAGCCAAGGATACTTTACCCTGGAAGGCCATCATTCAGAATGAAAGGAGAGATAAAAAGCTTCCAGGATAGGCAGAAACTGAGCAAGTATGTGACTACCAAGTCAACCCTGCAAGAAATATTCAGGCGGATGCTGTAAGCAAATAGTGACCCCAAGAGTCAGAAACCAAAAAATAAACAGAGAAAATCTCTAGAAACAGGGACTTTACAAGCAATACAATGGCACTAAATTCCTATGTTTCAATAATTACTCTGAATGTAAATGGGCTGAATGCGCTCATAAAAAGACACAGTGTTGCAGATTAGAGAAAATAGCAACACCCATCCATATTCTGTCTACAAGAGACTCATTCGGAGCATAAAGACACCTCCAGATGGAGAAGGTAGGGATGGAGAACCATCTACCACGCTCATGTGCCTCTCAAGAAAGCTGGGGTAGCAATCCTCATATCAAACAAATTAGATTTTCAAACAAAGACTGTAGTAAGGGACAAAAAGGGGCACAATATCATACCTACAGGGTCTATTCAGCAAGAAGATCTAACAATTGTAAATATCTATGACCCCAACTCGGGAGCAGCCAATAATAGAAAATAATTAATAACCAAAGCAAAGAAACCTATGGATAAGAATACATTAATAGTAGCAGACCTTAACTCTCCACTTATAGCAATGGACAGATCATCTAAGCAGAAGATCAACAAAGAAACAAGAGCCCTAGGTTGGGTTCTGAGAAGTCCATTCCCAGAGGCCTGGCTCCGAAGCAGCAGGGATTGGGCACATCTGAGGAATACCAGAGCACTCGGCCTGCCACCCAGAAGGAAACCATGCCATTTGGAACTCCTGAAAGGCTTCAGAGCAGGAGATATCTGAAAACCAACCTGAGCCAATCCCAGCAAACCCCCACATTCAGCAGCCCACTGGCTGCCAACCCTGATCTTCACACTCACCCTAACCCACACCCTCAATTCAGTCTTCTGGGAAGGTTGCCACACAGCAGGCAGATCAGACCTCCCATGCTCCTTGGCCCTAACCTTAACCCCAGGTTGGGTTCTGAGAGGTTCATTCCCATAGGCCTGGCTCCAAAGCCCCAGAGATTGGGGACACTTGAGAAATATCAGATACTCATTCTGCCCCACAGCAGGAAACCATGTGATTTCGGATTCCAGAAATGATTCAGAACAGGAGATACCTGAATGCCAACCTGAGACAATCCCAGTGAACCCCCACATTCAGCAGCCCTCTGGCCACAAACCCTGAGCCTGACAGTCAGCCTAACCCATGCCCTCAACTCATCCCTCCAGGAAGGTCGCCACACAGCCAGCAGATTGGACCTCGCATGCTCCTAGGTTATGACCATAATGCTACGTTTTGTTCTAAGAGGTCTATTTCCAGATGCCTGGATCCAAAGACCGAGTGTTTGGAGACACCTGAGCAACACCAGAGGACTCAGCCTGCCAAAGAAGAAAACTGTGCCATTTGGGACTCCAGAAAGGATTCATAAGAGGAGAAATCTGAATGCCTACCTGAGCCAATCACAGCCAAACCCCACATTCACTGACTCCCTGGCCAAAAACCCTGTGCCTGACACTGACTCCAACCCACACCCTCAACTCAGACCCACAGGAAGATTGCTATAAAGCTGGTATATCTGACATCCCATGCTCCTAGGCCCTAACCTTAACCCTGTGTTGGGTTCTGAGAGGTCCATTCCCAGAGGTCTGGCTCCATTGCCCCAGGGATTGGGAACACCTGAGTAATACCATATACTCAGCCTCACACACAAAAGGAAACCTTGATCTTTGGGACTCCAGAAAAGTTACAGAGCAGGAGAAATCTGAATGCCAACCTCATCCAATCTCAGCAAACTCCCACATTCAGTGGCATCCAAGCTGCAAACCCTGAGCCTGACATTCACCCTAACCCACGCTCTCAACTCAGTCATCCTGGGAGGTTGCCACATAGCTGCAGATCAGATGACCCATGCTCCTAGTGTGAACCCTAACCCTAGGTAGCGTTCTGAGTAGTCTGGGGCTCCAAAGCCCCAGAGATTCTGGACACCTGAGCATACCAGACAACTCAGCCTACCACACAGAAGGAAACCGTGCCTTTTGGGACTCCAGAAAGGATTCAGAGCAGGAAATCTGAATGCCAACCTGAGCCAATCCCAGCGAACACCCACTTTCACTGGGTCCCTGGTTGCAATCCCTGAGCCTGATACTCACCCTAATGCATGCCCTAAATTCAGCCCTCTTGGAATGTCAGCATACAGCCAGCAGATCAGACCTGCCACTCTTCTAGGCTCTAACCCTAATGCTAGGTTGTGTTCTGAGAGACGCATTTCCAGAGGCCTGGCTCTGAAACCCAGGGACTGGGGACACTTGAGCAATAGAAGAGGATTCAGCCTGCCATGCAGAAGGCTCCCATGCCACTTGGGACTCCAGAAAGGATTCAGACCAGGAGAAATCTGAATTCCAACCTGAAGGAATCCTGGCGGTCTGTCACATTTAGCAGCCCCCTAGCCAAAAACCCTGAGCCTGACACACTACCCCAAGCTCTAGACTTAGCCCTCTGGGAAGATTGCCAGACAGCCAGCTGATCGGTCCTCCCATTCTCTTAGGCCATAACCTTAATCCTAGGTTGGGTTCTGAGAGGTCCATTTCTGGAGGCCTGGCTCCAAAGCCCCAGTGATTGGGGACACAAGAGCAATACCAGAGGAATCAGCCTTCCATGCGGAAGGAAACCATGCCATTTGGGTATCCATAAAGGATTTAAAGCAGGAGAAATCTGAATGCCCACCTGAACCTGTCCCAGTGATCCCCCCCACTTTTAGTGGCCCCCTGGCTGCAAATCCTGAGCCTGACACTCACATTAACATACACCCTCAACTCATCCCTCTGGGAAGGTCACCCCAACCCTATCCATATGTTAGGTTCTGAGAGGTCCATTCCCAGAGGCCTGGCTCCAAAGCCCAAGTGACTGGGGACACCTGACCAATACCAGAGGACTCAGCCTGCCACCCAGAAGGTAACCGTGGCATTTGGGACTCCAGAGAGAATTCAGAACAGAAGTCAGACTGTCAACCTAAGCCAGTCCTAGTGAACCCCTACATTCAGTGGCTCCCACATCACAAACTCTGAGACTGACACTCACCTTAACCAACACCCTCAACTAAGGCTGCTGGGAAGGTGGACACAGAAGGCAGATTGGACCTGCCATACTACTAGGCCCTAACCCTCACCCTAGTTTTGGTCCTGAGAGGTCTATTTCCAGAGGCCTGGCTCCTAAACCCCTGGGATTGGGGGCACCTGAGCAACTCTAGAGGACTGACTACCACATGGAAGGAAACCCTTCCATTTGGGACTCCAGAAATGTTTCAGAGCAGGAGAAATGTGAATGCCAACCTGAGCCAATCCCATCAAAAATCCACATTCAGTGGCCCCCTAGCCAAAAACCCTGAGCCTGACACCATGACCCATGACCTCAACTTAGCCTTCTGGGAAAATTACCACACAGCTAGAAGATCATACTTGCCACATTCCCAGGCCCTAACCCTAACCTTAGGTTGGATTCTGAGAGGTCCCTTCCCAGAGAGTTGGCTCCAAAGGCCCGGGCTTTGGGGACGCCTGATCAATACCAGAGACTCAGGCTGCCACACGGAAGGAAACCATGCCATTTGAACTCCAGAAAGGATTCAGGGCAGGAGAAATCTGAATGCCAACCTGAACCAATCCCAATGAACCCCCATGTTCAGTGGCACCCTGGCAGCAAACCCTGAGCCTAACACTCACTCTACCCCACACTCTAGACTCAGCCCTCTGGGAAGGTCGCCACACAGCAGGCAGATCGGGCCTGCCATGCTCCTAGGCCCTATCCCTAAACCTAGGTTGGGTTCTGAGAGGTCCATTCCCAGAGGCCTGGCTCCAAAGCCCCAGGGGTTGGGGACACCTGAGCAAGACCAGAGGACTCAGCCTGCCACACAAAAGGAAAACGTGCCAGTTGAGAATCTAGAAAGGACTGAGAGCTTGAGAAATTTGAAGGCCATCCTGTGACAATCTCATTGAACCCCCACTTTTAGTGATCCTCTGGTCGCCAACCCTAAGCCTGACATTCAGCCTAACCCACACCCTCAACTTGCCCTCTGGGGAGGTCTCACACAGCAGGCAGATTGGACCTCCCATGCTCCTAGGCCCTAACCCTATTCCTAGTTGGGTCTGAGAGGTCCATTCCCAGAAGCTTGACCAGAACCCCATTGATTGGGGACACCTGAACAATACCAGAGGACTCATACTGCCACACAGAAGGAAACCATGCCATTTGGGGCTCCAAAAACTATTAAGAACAAGAGAAATCCATATGCCAACATGAATCAATCAGAGCGAACCCCCACTTTCAGCGGCACCCTGGCAGCAAACCCTGAGCCTCACATTCACCCTAAGACATGCCCTCAATTCAGCTCACCGGGTAGGTGGCCACATAGCCAGCAGATCGGATCTCCCATGCTCCTAGGCCCTAACACTACCCCTAGGCTGGGTTTTGAGATGTCCATTCCAAGAAGCCTGGCTCCAAAGCCCAAGCAAGTGGGGACACCTGAGTAATACCAGAGGACTCAGCTTGCCAAACAGAAGAGAACTGTGGCATTTGGGACACCAGAGAGGATTCAGAACAGGAGAATTCGGAATGCCAACCTGAGCCAATCCCAGTGAACTATTCAGAGGCCCCCTGGTCGCAAACCCTGAGCCTGACACTCACCTTAACTAATACCCTCAACTTGGCCCTCTGGGAATGTCGACACAGAGGACAGATTGGAGTGCCACGCTACTAGGCCCTAACCCTCACTCTAGTTTGGGGTCTGAAAGATCAAAGAGCCTGCAGATCAGATCTCCCATGCTCCTAGGCATTGACCCTAATGATAGGTTGTGTCCTAAAACGTCCATCCCTAGAGGCCTGGCTCCAAAGCCCCAGGGATGGAGGACACCTGAGCAAGACCAGAGGACTCAGCCTGCCACATGGAAGGAAAGCATGCCATTTGGGATTCCAGGAAGGATTCAGACCAGGAGAAATCTGAATGCCAACCTGAAGCAGTTCTAGTAAGCCCGCACATTCAGCTGATCTCTAGCCAAAAACCCTGAGCCTGACACCCTAATTCATGCCCTCAACTTAGTCCTCTGGGAAGGTCTGCCACAGCGGGTAGTTCAGACCTCCCATGCTCCTAGGCCCTAAATATAATCCTAGGATGGGTCTGAGAGGTCCATTCCCAGAGGCCTGGCTCCAAAGACAGAGTGTTTGGAGGCACCTGATCAATACCAGATACACAGACTGTAACACACAAAGAAACCATGCCATTTGGGACTCGGGAGAGGATTCAGAACAGGGAAATCTGAATGCCAACCCAAGCCAATCATAATGGACCCCCACATTCAACAGCCCCCCTAGCCACAAACACCGAGCCTGACACTCCTTCCAATGCACACCCTCAACTCAGTCCTCCAGAATGTCACCGAACAGCTGGCAGGTCAGACCTCTCATGCTCCTAGGCCATGACCCTAATGCTAGGTTGTGTTCTAAGATGTCCCTTCCAGAGGCCTGGCTCCAAAGGAGGAGTGTCTGGAAACACCAGAGTAACACAAGAGGACTCAGCCTGTGACACAGAAGGAAACTGTGCCATTTGGGACTCCAGAAAGAAATCAGAGCAGGAGAAATCCCAATGCCCACCTGAGCCAATCCCAGTGAACCCCCAAATTCAGCGGCCCCTTTGCCTCAAACCTTGAACCTGGCACCTTAACCCATGCCCTGAACTCAGCTCTCTGGGAAGGTGGCCACACAGCTGGAAGATGAGACCTCATAGGCTACTAGGCCCTACCCCTATGGCTTGGTTGGGTTATGAGAAGTTCATTTTCAGAGACCTGGTTCCATAACCCCAGAAACTGGGGACACCAGAACAATACCAGTGGACTCAGCCTGCCACATAGCAGGAAACCATGCCATTTGGTCTCCATAAAGGAGTCAAGGCAAGAGAAATCTGAATGCATACCTGAGCCATGCCAGGCAAACCCCCACTTTCAGCTGTCCCCTGCCCAAACACCCTGAACCTGACACTCACCCTACCCCATGCACTCAATTAGGCCCTCCGGGAAGGTGACCATACTGCTGGCAGATCGGACTTCCCATGCTCCTAGGCCCTAACCCTAATCCTAGTTTGGGTGTAAGAGGTCTATTCCCAGAGGACTGGCTCCAAAGCCCAAGTGAGTGGGGACACCTGAGCAATACAAGAGGACTCAGCTTGCCACATAGAAGGGAACCATGGCATTTGGGACTCCAGAGAGGATTCAGAACAGGAAAGATCTGAATACCAACCTGAGCATTAGTAGTGAACCCCCATATTCAGCAGCTCCCTAGCTGAGAACCCTGAGCCTGACACTCACCTTAACCCACGCCAACTCAGCCCTCCGGGAAGCTCAAAACACAGTTGACATGTTGGACCTGTCATGTTCCTAGGCCCTAACCCTAACCATATGTTAGGTTCTGAGAGGTCCATTCCCAGAAAGTTGGCTCCAAAGGCCAAGGTTTTTGGGACACCTAAGCAATACAAAGTGACTCAGCCTACCACAGAAGGAAACAATGCCATTCTGGACTCCAAAAAGGATTCAGACCAGGAGAAATCTAAAAGCCAACCTGAAGGAATCCCAGCAGTCTGCCACATTCTGCAGTCCCCTAGCCAAAAACCCTGAGCCTGACACTCACTCTACCCCACACTCTAGACTCAGCCCTCTGGGAAGACTGACACACAGCAGGCAGATCAGCCCTGCCATGCACCTAGGCCCTAACCCTAAACATAGCTTGGGTGTGAGAGGTCCATTCCCAAAGGCCTGGCTCCAAAGCCCCAGTGACTGGGGACACCAGAGCAACACCAGACGATTCAGCCTGACAATCAGAAGAGAACTGTGACATTTGGGACTCCAGAGGATTCAGAACTGGGAAATCTGAGGGGCGCCTGGGTGGCTCAGTCAGTTAAGTGTCTGTCTGCCTTTAGCTCAGGTCATGATCCCAGGGTCCTGGGATTGAGCCCCACGTCGGGCTCCCTGCTCAGTGGGAAACCTTCTTCTCCCTCTCCCTCTGCCTGCTTCTCCCCCTGCTTTGTGCTCTTTCTCTCTCTCTACCAAATTAAAAAAAAAAGAACTGGGAAATCTGAATGCCCACCTGAGCCAATCGTAGCAGACCTCCACATTCAGCGGCCCCCTGGCCGCATACACTGAGCCTGACACTCAGCCTAACCCACGCCCTCAACTCATCCCTCCAGGAAAGTCGCCACATGGCTGGAAGATCAGACCTCCCATGCTACTAGGCCCAAACCCTATCCCTAAATTGGGTCCTGAGAAGTCCATTCCCAGAGGCCCAGGTCCAAAGCCCCAGGGATTCTGGACACTTGAGCAATACCAGAGAACTCAGTGTGCCACACAGAAGGAAACTGCCATTTGGGAACCCAAAAAGGATTCAGACATGAGATAGCTGAATGCCACCCAGAGCCAATCCCAATGAACTCACACTTTCAGTGGCCCTCTAGCAGCAAACCCTGAGCCTGACACTAACCCTAACACATGCTCTCAACCTCCCATTCTGCTAGGCCCTAGCTCAAATCTGAGTTTGGGTTTTGTGAGTTAAATTCCAAGAGGCCTGGATCCAAAGCCCAAGGGATTGTGGACACCTGAGCAAGATCAGAGGACTCAGCCTGCCACACAGAAGGAAACCGTGCCATTTGGGTCTCCAGAAAGGATTCATAAGAGGAGAAATCTGAATGCCCACTTGAGCTAATCACAGCCAAACCCCACATTCACTGGCTCCCTGGCCAAAAACCCTGAGTCCCATGCCCTCAACTTAGCCCTCTGGAAAGGTCAGCACAAACCAGTCAGATTGGACCTCCCATGCTCTTAAGCCCTAAACCTAATCCTAGGACAGATCTGAGAGGCCCATGCCCAGAGGCCTGGCTCCAAACCCCAGCGACTGGGGAAACCTGAGCAATACCAGAAACTCAGACTGCAACACAGAAGGAAACATGCCATTTGGGACTCCAGAAACAATTCAGAGCAGTAGAAATCTGAATGCCAACCTGAAGCAATCCCAGAGAACTGCACTTTCAGCAGCCTCCTGGCTGCAAACGCTGACTCTGACACTCACCCTATGCCAAACCCTCAACCAGCCCACCAGGAAAGTTGCCACATGGCCTGCAGATTGGACCTCCCCTGCTCATCAGCCCTAACCCTAATTCTAGGTTGTGTCTGAGAGGTCCATTCCCAGAGCCCTGGCGCTAAAACCCCTGGAATTGGGGGCACCTGAGCAAGTCTAGTGGACTCAGACTGCCACATGGAAGGAAACCCTTCCATTTGGGACTCCAGAAATGTTTCAGAGCAAGAGAAATGTGAATGCCAACCTGAGCCAATCCCAGCAAACCCCACAAAACTTGAACCTTATACTCACCCTAAAACTTGCCCTCAACTCAGACCTCATGAACTTCTCCACAATTCCAGCCAATCGCATTTTCCAGGCCTCAGGGCCTTAACCCAACTTAAGGGCTAGACATGGGTAAAAACATGAACAGACATTTCCCTGAAGATGACATACAAGTGACTAACAGACACATGTATAAATGCTCCATATACTTGGCTTTAGGGCCATACAAATCTAAACCACAATGAGATGCCCCATCACACCAGGCAGAATGGGAAAAATTAACAGACACGAAACAACAAATTTTGGTGAAGATGTGGAGAAAAGGGAACCCTCTTACACTCCTGGTGGGAATGCAAACTGTTACAGCCAATCTGGAAAACAGTACAGAGTTTCCTAAAGACATTTAAAATAAAGCTACCCTCTGACCCAGCAACTACACCTTTGGGTATTTACCACAAAGATACAGAGGTAGTGAAAAGAAGTGGTACCTGCACCCCAGTGTTCAGAGCAGCAATGTTCACAATAGCCAATCTGTGGAAAGAGCCCAGATGTCAATGGACAGATGAATGGATAAAGAAGATCTGTTTCATGATCCTTTTCTTCCCCTACCGATCTTCCTAGTTCTTATGTTCCATAGATGAGAGAAATCATATGATAATTGTCTTTCTCTGCTTGACTTATTTCACTTAGCATTATCTCCTCCAGTGCCGTCCATGTTGCAGCAAATGTTGAGAACTCGTTCTTTCTGATTGCTGAGTAATATTCCATTGTATATATGGACCACAGCTTCTTAATCCAGTCATCTGTTGGTTCCTTCCACGATTTAGCTATTGTGGACAATGCTGCTATGAACATTGGGGTGCATATGGCCCTTCTCTTCACTACGTCTGTATCTTTGGGGTAAATACCCAGTAGTGCAATGGCTGGGTCATAGGGTAGCTCAATTTTTAACTTTTTAAGGGACCTCCACACTGTTTCCAAGAGTGGCTGCACCAACCTGCATTCCCGCCAACAATGTAGGAAGGATCCCCTTTCTCCACATCCTCTCCAGCAATTGCTGTTTCCTGCCTTGTTAATTTTTGCCATTCTAACTGGCGTAAGGTGATATCTTAGTGTGGTTTTGATTTGAATTTCCTTGATGGCTAATGATTTTGAACATTTTTTTATGTGTCTGTTGGCCATTTGTATGTCCTCATTGGAAAAGTGTCTGTTCACATCTTCTGCCCATTTTATGATTTTTTTTTAAAGATTTTATTTATTTACGTGACAGAGAGACAGCCAGCGAGAGAGGGAAATCAGCAGGGGAGAGGGAGAGGAAGAAGCAGGCTCCCAGCCGAGGAACCCGATGTGGGACTCGATCCTGGAACGCCAGGATCATGCCCTGAGCTGAAGGCAGACGCTTAACAACTGCGCTACCCAGGCGCCCCGATTTTTTTATTTGTTTCTCGCATATTGAGTTTGAGAAGTTCTTTGTAGATCTTGGATACCAGTCTTTTATCTGTAGCATCATTTGCAAATATATTCTCCCATTCCGTGGGCTGCCTCTTAGTGTTTTTTTATGTTTTTTTTATTATATTATGTTAGTTACCATACAGTACATCCCTGGTTTCTGATGCAAAGTTAGATGATTCATTAGTTGTGTATAACACCCAGTGCACCATGCAATACGTGCCCTCCTTACTACCCATCACCAGTCTATCCCATTCCCCAACCCCCCTCCCCTCTGAAGCCCTCAGTTTGTTTCCCAGAGTCCATAGTCTCTCATGTTTTGTATGGAACCAGAAAAGGCCCCGAATCACCAAGGAACTGTTGAAAAGGAAAAACAAAGCTGGGGGCATCACAATGCCGGATTTTGAGCTGTACTACGAAGCTGTGATCACAAAGACAGCATGGTACTAGCACAAAAACAGACACATAGACCAATGGAACAGAATAGAGAACCCAGAAATGGACCCTCAGCTCTTTGGGCAACTAATATTTGATAAAGCAGGAAAAAACATCCAGTGGAAAAAAGACAGTCTCTTCAATAAATGGTGCTGGGAAAATTGGACAGCTACATGCAAAAGAATGAAACTTGACCACTCTCTCACACCGTACACAAAGATAAACTCCAAATGGATGAAAGACCTCGATGTGAGACAGGAATCCATCAGAATCCTAGAGGAGAACATAGGCAACAACCTCTACGACATCAGCCACAGCAACCTTTTTCATGACACATCTCCAAAGGCAAGAGAAACAAAAGATAAAATGAACATGTGGGACTACATCAAGATCAAAAGCTTCTGCACAGCCAAGGAAGATGGGTAGTAAGGAGGGCACGTATTGCATGGTGCACTGGGTGTTATACGCAACTAATGAATCATCAAACTTTGCATCAGAAACCGGGGATGGGGGCGCCTGGGTGGCACAGCGGTTAAAGCATCTGCCTTTGGCTCAGGGCGTGATCCTGGCGTTACGGGATCGAGCCCCACATCAGGCTCCTCCGCTATGAGCCTGTTTCTTCCTCTCCCACTCCCCCTGCTTGTGTTCCCTCTCTTGCTGGCTGTCTCTATCTCTGTCAAATAAATAAATAAAATCTTAAAAAAAAAAAGAAAGAAACCAGGGATGTACTGTATGGTGACTAACATAATATAATTAAAAAAACATTTAAAAAAAGATGTGCTTCATATATTCAATGGAATATTACTCAGCCATTAGAAAGGATGAATACTTATTATTACGTCGACCTGGATGGACCTGGAGGGCTTTATGCTGAGCGAAATATGTCAATGAGAGAAAGACAATTATCATATGGTTTCACTCACATGTGGGATATCAGAAACAGGACAGAGGACCATAGGGGAAGGGAGGGAAAACAGAATGGGAAGTCATCAGAGAGGGAGAAAAACCATGATGGACTCTTCACTATAGCAATAAACTGAGGGTTGCTGGAGAAGAGTTGGGTGGGGAGGGGTGGAGAGACTAGGTGAGGAGCATTAAGGAGGGCACATGATGCAATGAGCATGGGTGTTATACACAACTAATGATAATTTATTGAACACTACATCTGAAACTAATGATGCACTATAAGTTGGCTAATTGAATTTAAATTTAAAAAATTAACAAATTCAAACAATCCTAAAATTTCATATGGAACCACAAAAGATACTAAACATCCAATGCAATCTTGAGAAGAAAAACAAAGCTGGAGGAGTCACAGTTCCAGACTTCAAGTTATACTACAGAGTTGTAGTCATCCTAATAGTATGGTACTGGCACAAAAATAGACACAGCAACCAAGGGAATAGGATAGAAGCTCAGACATAAACCCACAATTATATGGCCAATTAACCTTCCACAAAGCAGGCACGAATATTGAAAGGGAAGAGGACAGTCTCTACAACAAATGGTATTGGGAAAAACTGGACAGCTACACACAAAAGAATGAAATTAGACCACTTTCGTTCACCACAGAGAGAAACTCAAAGGTGTTTCAAGACCTCAGTGTGAGACCTGAAACCATAAAAATCCTACAAGAGAGCTCAGATGGTAACTTTGCTGACATGGACCATACCAACATTTTTCTAGACTTGTCTCCTGAGGCAAAGGAAACAAAAGCAAAAAATTAACTACAGTGACTACATCAAAATAAAAGGATTCCACACAGCAGAAGAACAATGAAAATGTAATAATAGGAAGACAACTTACCAAATAAGAGAAGATATTTGCAAATTCCCTGTGCAATAAAGTGATAGTGTCCAAAATATATACAACTGTACAACTCAACACCCAAAAAACAAATAACCTGGTTAAAAAATAGGCAGAAGACATGAACAGACATTTCTCCAAAGAAGAAATACAAATGGCCAACAGTCACATGAAAAGTTGTTCACCACCACCCATCACCAGGAAAATGCAAATCAAAAGCACAATGAGATATTACCTCACGTCTGTCAGAATGGCTGTCATCAACAGCACAAGAAACAACTGGTGTTGGGAGGATGTGGATAAAGGGGAATCCTCGCAAACTATTGGTGGGAATGCAAACTGTTGTGGCCACCGTGGAAAACAGTATGAAGGTTCCTCAAAAAATTAAATATAGAACTACCCTAAGATCCAGCAATCACACTACTGGGTGTTTACCCAAAGAATATGAAAACAATAACTTAAAAGGATACATGAACTCCTATGTTTCTTACAACATTTACAATATCACAATATGGAAGCAACCCAAGTGTCTGTTAATAAATTGATAAATGAGATGATACATGTATACACACACACACACACACACACACACACACACACACACACACACAGTGGAATATTACTCAGCCATAAAAAAGAATGAAATCTTGCCATTTGCGGCCACATGGATGGAGCTAGAGCATATTATCCTAAGTGAAATCAGTCAGTCAGAGAAAGAAAATACCATATGATATCACTGTTAAGTGGAATTTAAGAAATAAACAAAAAAAAGGAGAAAAAAGAGAAAAACCAAAATACAGACTCTTAATAATAGAGAACAAACTGATGGTTACCAGAGGAGAGGAGGATGGAGGGACAAGTGAAAGAGATGAAGGGCATTAAGGTTACACATTTTTTGATGAGCACTGAGTAGTATATTGAATCACTGAATCACTCTATTGTGCACCTGAAACTAATATAATACTGTAGGTTAACTCTACTGGAATTAAAATAAAAAAAATTTTAAAAAGACTTTTCATTCAGTAACTTATTTGAAAAACGTTTGCTATGCAATGTTCATAAGCCCTGCTTGGGAGTATTTACTCTACAATAATTACTCACTCTATGCCTCAAATTCAAATTTCACTGAGTTCTTATACTTTACCCATTAATTGTAGCCCACAAGAGCCATGGTCCCTTTCTGTCCAGGCTCAGCACCTATGCATTCAAGATTGGAAGTAGAGATAGATGCCACTTCACAATCCAGAAAGCTATTATTGTTTCTCTTTTAGTGTGAGATAGTCACAGAGTGTGGGACAGGTTTCAGAGCACATTTGTTATGTATCCTGGATCTCTAATTCAATGGTCATTACCTGGATCCATTTGGCTAATAGGTTCTGTGTGGATGGGCTTGCTTCCAAGCACATACATGGAAGACTTAAAGGTGGATGGGCTCAGTGCAGGAGAGGAAGAGGACCAAGCACAGACAAGGGTATGACCCCTCCCCTGATCCAGGAACTGCTACGGGAACGGGTATGGGAGGTAGAATCCATGGGAAACTCCAAGGTTACTGCTGGACACAGGAGGCACAGGTCAAGGGATCTGGAGATGCAGGGCTTGGAGACTGCTCTGAGCTACCTCTGGGAGGGAGGAGGGTGAAGGAATAAGAAGGAGAAACTGCCTGCCCCTGGCCATGCCAGCCAGCCACCACTACTGGCACACATCCGTCTACACAGCTGACACAGAGCCTGGGCTCAGGATGGGCTGGCTCAGGTCCCTCAACCCTCAGTAGGACAGCTGGCTCCAGGGCTCAGGGACATGCTGAGGGAGGTGGGAGAAAAGGCTGCCCCTCCCAAGTCATTCCCTCTTTTGAGAAGACAGCCCTCCAGGACTGCTAAAAAGCCACTAATAGTTTTTGAAAGACATGCCATGGATGAACTAAGGCATTGAGAAATACATGACAATATTCATTTTTAAGTTCAGACCTGACAGCTCAGGAAGTGGGGAGAGCTTCCCTGAGGAAGACTGAGGGGACTGCAGGCCAGGCTTAAAAGGGAGGCCTGGCTCTCCTGATTGGGAATCTGCAGTCCCCCTCCGGGGCAGGGCATCATCCTTGCTTCACAGGGGATCCATGGAAGTGTTCCATCAGGGGACTGACAGGGGCCAGAGATGCCTCTCAAGAAGGCTACCCTGGCATCAGGTTGCACAGGGCCCTGGGGAGGAGGGCCAGGTGGAGGGAGGGCAATACCCTGGAGGCTGTGCGGCAAGAGCAGAGGCTCATGACCATGAAGATGATGAAAAGGAGGAGGTGGCAGCACAGGACCTGGCACGAAAGTGCCATGGGAACAGTGCCCACAGCTACACTGACTGGGTGCCTTCTGTGCCAGGTGTGGCTGACTTCAGTGGGCTCCAGACTAGTCCTGATCACAACCCTAGGAAGTGTGCACGACCACCTCCCTCCTCTCCCCATGCAGCTCGAGGGATCATGGTCACCAGACCCTGGTCAGTTTTCATGGAAACCAAGCAGTGGCTCCCACCACTCGCACACTGCCCCTCTGGTGGTGGTCCAGTGTGACTCTCATGCCTGGCCAGAGACTGCTGTCTACCTGTCTCCACACAATTCAACAGACAGGAGGGTGTCTCTGGAATTCCACAGGATCTGATGAGACAGTTCCACAGACCCCACTACCCTGCCAACAGCCAACACCCGGTGAGTCACTCGGTACCCTGGCTATTGTCATGAAGCTCACCATGCCCTATTTCTGTCACTTCCAACAGAAAGCCTGGTTCTGATCTCCCACAATACCATACATCCTGGTTGCTGACCTGGGGTCATGCCATGAACCCACATGGCACCTTTCTTTTAGAGAAGGTCAATCCTGCACCTCCTAGAAAATGTTTCTAATGAAGTACAAGTCCATCAGGACTATGCTGTGAACAGTGGTACACAGCCTGCATGGTAGTAGTCAGTAATTCTAACAAGGGTTGCCCCCCACCATCTCACAAAACCTTCCTCTGTCCCCATGGAACTCGTACTCTGCCCTCAGAAAAAAACCCAGGAAACAAAACTTTCACCTGATGCTCCCTTCACCTTCTGGTTCAAATCTTGCCCAAACACAATGATATGAAACTAGAAATCAGTCACAAGAAGAAAATGGGACAGCCAAAACTATGTGGAGATTTAACAACATGCTACTGAACAACCAACAGTTAAAGAAGAAATACAGAGAAACTTTAGAAGTACCTTGAGACAAATGAAAAAGAGAACCTACAAAAACATGGGATGCAGCAAAATAGCTCTAAGAGGGAAGTTCATAGAAATTTAGGTCCTCATCAATCCACATAATGCTCTCCAATAAACAACCTAATTTTATAAAGGAAAGAAGTAGGAAAAAAATAAAACAAGCAAATCCCCAAATTAGTAGAAATAAAGGAATAACAAAAAGGAATGACGAAGTAAATCCAATGGAGACTAAAAAGACAGAAGATCAATGAAAATAAGAGCTGCCTTTTCTGGAAGGATAAACAAAACTGACAAACTTTTAGCTAGACTCACCAAGAAAGAGAGAGGGCTCAAATACAAACAGGAAAGAAAGATGATTGATTCCTCTCTCACATCAAAATTATAGAGGAGAACACAGGCAGCAACCTCTTCAACCTTGCATACGACAACTTGCAAGTTAAGCCTCTGAAGGTAAGGGACCGATGTCAAAGAAGTTGCAGCCTATGTTCTCCTCTAGGATTTTGATGGATTCCTGTCTCACGTCGAGATCTTTCATCCATTTGGAGTTTATCTTTGTGTATGGTGTGAGAGAGTGGTCAAGTTTCATTCTTTTGCATGTAGGTGTCCAATTTTCCCAGCACCATTTATTGAAGAGACTGTCTTTTTTCCACGGGATGTTTTTTCCTTGCTTTGTCAAAGATTAGTTGCCCAAAGAGGCAACGGTCCATTTCTGGGTTCTCTATTCCTTTCCATTGGTCTATGTGTCTGTTTTTGTGCCAGTACTATGCTGTCTTGGTGATCACAGCTTTGAAGTATAGCTTAAAATCTGGCAATGTGATGCCCCAGCTTTGTTTTTCCTTTTCAACAATTCCTTGGAGATTCGGGGCCTTTTCTGTTTTCATAAAAATTTAAGGGCTGTTTCTTCAATGTCATTGGTATTTTGATCGAGATGGTATTGAAAGTGTAGATTGCTCTGGGTAGCATGGACATTTTAACTATGTTAATTCTTCCAATCCATGAGCATGGAATATTCTTCCATCTTTTTGTGTCTTCTTCAATGTCTTTCAAGAGTGATCTGTAGTTTCTAGAATATAGATCCTTTACCTCTCTGATTAAGTTAATTCCGAGATAATGTATGATTTTTGGTGCTATTGTAAATGGAATCGATTCCCTAATTTCTCTTTCTTCAGTCTCATTGTTCGTGTATAGAAATGCAACTGATTTCTGAGCATTGATTTTTTATCCTGCCACATTACTGAATTGCTCTATAAGTTCTAGTAATTTGGGGGTGGAGTCTTTTGGGTATTCCATATAGAGTATCATGTCATCTGCGAAGAGAGACTGTTTGACTTCTTCCTTGCCAATTTGGATACCTTTTATCCATTTTTGTTGTCTGATTGCAGTTGCAAGGACTTCTAGTACTATGTTGAACAATAATGTTGAGAGTGGGCATCCTTGTCGTGTTCCTGATCTTAAGGGAAAGGCTGTCAGTTTTTCCCCATTGAGAATGATATTCACTGTAGGCTTTTCATAGATGGTTTTTACGAACTTGAGGAATGTACCCTCTATCCCTACACTCTGAAGGGTTTTAATCAGGAAAGGATGTTGTATTTTGTCAAATGCTTTTTCTGCATCAATTGAGAGGATCATATGGTTCTTGACTCTTTTCGTGTTGATATGATCTATCACACTGATCGATTTGCGAATGTTGAACCACCCTTGCATCCCAGGGATGAATTCCATTTGGTCTTGATGGATAATCCTTTTAATGTACTGTTGGATCCTATTAGCTAGGATCTTGTTGAGAATTTTGGCATCCATATTCATCAGGGATATCGGTCTGTGATTCTTTTTTTTTTTATTTTTTATTTTTTTTAATATAATGATTTTTTATTATATTATGTTAGTCACCATACAGTACATCCCCGGTTTTCGATGTAAGGCTCGATAATTCATTAGTTGTGTATAACACCCAGTGCACCATGCAATATGGGCCCTCCTTACTACCCTTCACCG
>NW_024426885.1:84066617-84085588 GCF_017311325.1 Ursus maritimus | reverse complement strand
AGGGAGTGAGAGAGGAAGAAGCAGGCTCCCAGCGAAGGAAGCCGATGAGGGGACTCGCTTCCGGAGCTGGGATCACGCCCTAAAGCTTGGAGACAGGTGCTCAATGACTGCGCCACCCAGGCACCTGGGGTTGTGGGCTTCGATTTTTCAAGCCTGCCTTCTCGTGTTCTGGGGGAGGGCCTGCCGGCGATACTCAGGCACCCCTGTTTGAGTTAATCCGTGTCCCCTGGGAGGATGGGGATGGGCACTCTCGAGCCGGTATTTCCAGGCTTTTGTTCTCTGGCGGCGGCTTTCCTGGCGGCCGGCTATGCCTCTCTTCTGAGGGTCAGGCAGCAGAGGCTGCATTGTCTACAGAACAGAGGATTGTCGAGCCCGTTCTCCACTGATGTTCTGGCCACTTTAACTCTGTTACTGTTGGTGCCTCCAGCCCCTGCAGCGTCCGAGGATGTCGCGCACCAACTCGGCGCTCCTGCCACTCACTTCCAGGGCGCGGCTGTCTCCCAATGCTTTGTGTTTCTAATGCCGCCCAGCCACCCGTGCCCCCGCTGCCTCCCGAGGTCTCTAGTCTCAGTCTATGCCGGTGAGGCACACCTCGATTCCGGAGTTTCGTGAGAAGCCTGGTGGCGCGCGCACCCGGTTCAGGGTCTCAGTCTGCTGTTTCGCTGGTGCCGACCGCGAGTCCGCCCGCTCCCCCGTGCAGGTGGCCCGCCAGCCACCAGCCGCCCCGCGCGCGCTCCAGGAGCTCCCGGTCTCAGTCTGGATCCCATGAGCACACCGGGAATCCGGTGTTCCGGGAGATGCCTGGTGGCGTGTTCACGGCTCACCGGTCTCAGTCTGCTCTCTTGCCGGTGCCCTCTGTGAGTTCACCCGCTCCCCGGTGCAGGTGGCTGCCTCTTCCCGGCGCCCAAACGCGGCGGCTCCCTCCCCCTTCCGTTTATCTTCCAATATCTGTGCACGGTTTACAGCTCCCCTCTTCGTACCTCAATACTCAGCGCTGGAGATGTTCATTTGTAGAGATCCAGATGCATCATCCTGCATCTCAGGCTGATTCCGTGGTTATTTAGGCTGGTCTGGTACCTATCCAGCTCCACTCAGGGGACCGGCTGAAAAAGGGGTCCCCTACTCCTCCGCCATCTTAACTCCCTCCACCTGTGATTCTCCTTTTTGATGGGTTTGGGGATCAAGGTAATACTGGCCTCATAGAGTGAGTTTGGTAGTTTTCCTTCTGTTTCTATTTTTTGAAACAGTTTCAGGAGAATAGGTATTATTTCTTCTTTTTTATATAATAATATTTTTATTATATTATGTTAGTCACCACACAGTACATCCCTGGTTTTTGATGTAAAGTTCCATGATTCATTATTTGTGTATAACACCCAGTGCACCATGCAATACGTGCCCTCCTTACTACCCATCACCAGCCTATCCCATTCCCCCAACCCCCTCCCCTCTGAAGCCCTCAGTTTGTTTCCCAGAGTCCACAGTCTCTCATGGTTCATTCCCCCTTCTGTTTACCCCCCTTTTCTTTATCCCTTTCTTCTACCAATCTTCCTACTTCTTATGTTCCATAGATGAGAGAAACCATATGATAATTGTCTTTCTCTGCTTGACTTATTTCACTTAGCATTATCTCCTCCAGTGCCGTCCATGTTGCAGCAAAGGTTGAGAAATCGTTCTTTCTGATAGCTGAGTAATATTCCATTGTACATATGGACCACAGCTTCTTAATCCAGTCATCTGTTGAAGGGCATCTCGGTTCCTTCCACGATTTAGCTATCGTGGACAATGCTGCTATGAACATTGGGGTGCATATGGCCCTTCTCTTCACTATGTCTGTATCTTTGGGGTAAATACCCAGTAGTGCAATGGCTGGGTCATAGGGTAGCTCAATTTTTAACTTTTTAAGGGACCTCCACCCTGTTTTCCAGAGTGGCTGTACCAACTTGCATTCCCACCAACAATGTAGGAGGGATCCACTTTCTCCACATCCTCTCCAGCAATTGTTGTTTCTTGCTTTGTCAATTTTTGCCATTCTAACTGGCGTAAGGTGATATCTTAGTGTGGTTTTGATTTGAAATTCCCTGATGGCTAATGATTTTGAACATTTATTTCTTCTTTGAATGCTTGGTAGAATTCCCTGGGGAATCCGTCAGGCCCTGGACTCTTGTTTTTGGGGAGGTTTTTGGTCACTGCTTCAATCTCTTTGTAATTAATCGGTCTGTTTAAATAATCAATTTCTTCCTGTTTCAGTCTTGGTAGTTTATAGGTTTCCAGGATGGCATCCATTTCTTCCAGGTTGTTTAATTTATTGGCATAAAGCTGTAGATAAAAGTTCCTAATGATCCTCCCTATTTCATTGGTGTTGATCATGATCTCTCCCCTTTCATTCGTAATTTTATTAATTTGGGTCCTTTCTCTATTCTTTTGAATAAGTCTTGCCAGTGGCTTATCGATCTTATTTATTCTTTCAAAGAACCAGCTTCTAGTTCTGTTGATCTGCTCTACTGTGCTCCTGGTTTCTAATTCATTGATCTCTGCTCTAATCTTGATCAACTGCCTTCTCGTGCGTGGGTTAGGCCTGCTCTTCTGTTCCAGCTCCAGCTTCTTGAGGTGAGAATATAAAAACTGCATTTTAGATTTTTTTTATTCTTTTGAGTGAGGCTTGGGTGGCTATGTATTTTCCCCTTAGGACTGCCTTTGCAGTGTCCCATAGGTTTTGGACTGATGTGTTTTCATTCTCAATCTGCCACAGCAAATTTTGTCATGACACATCTCCAAAGGCAAGAGAAACAAAAGAAAAAATGAACTTGTGGGACTTCATCAAGATCAAAAGCTTCTGCACAGCCAATGAAACAGTCAAAAAAACTAAAAGGCAGCCCACAGAATGGGAGAAGATATTTGCCAATGACACTACAGATAAAAGACTGATATCCAAGATCTACAGAGAACTTCTCAAACTCAATACATGAGAAACAAATAATCAAATAAAAAAATGGGCAGAAGATATGAACAGACACTTCTCCAAAGAAGACATACAAATGGCCAACAGACATGTGAAAAAATGTTCCACATCACTTGCCATCAGGAAAATACAAATCAAAACCACAATGAGATACTACCTCACACCAGTCAGAATAGCTAAAATCAACAAGACAGGGAACAACAAATATTGGCAAGGATGTGGAGAAAGGGGAACCCTCTTACACTATTGGTGGGAATGTAAGTTGGTACATCCACTCTGGAAAACAGTATGGAGGTTCCTCACGACATTAAAAATAGAGCTACCTTATGATCCAGCAATTGCACTACTTGGTATGTACCCCATAGACCCAGAGGTAGTGAAAAGAAGGGACACCTACATCCCAATGTTCACAGCAGTGATGTCCACAATAGCCAAACTGTGGAAGGAGCTGAGATGCCCTTCAACAGATGAATGGATAAAGAAGATGTGGTTCATACATACAATGGAATATTACTCAGTCATCAGAAAAGATGAATACCTACCATCTGCATCAACATGGGTGGAACTGGAGGGTGTTATGCTGGGTGAAATAAGTCAATCAGAGAAAGACAATTATCATATGGTTTCACTCAAATGTGGACTATAAGGAATAGCACAGAGGATCATAGGGACAGGGAGGGGGAAACATGAATGGGAAGAAATCAGAGAGGGAGAGAAAACATATGAAACTCTTGACTCTGGGAAACAAACTGAGGGGTACAGAAAGGGAGGTGGGTGGGGAGATGAGGTAACTGGGTAATGGGCATTAAAGAGGGCACCTGTGGTGATGAGCACTGGGTATTATACTCAACTAATGAACTGTTGAACATTACATCAAAAACTAATGATGTACTATACCTTGACTAATTGAATTTAAATTTTAAAAATGTGAAAAAAAAATGGAAGGAAAGATGAGCCACGACAATGAATACCACAAAATACAAAGGATCGTAAGAGAGTACTATGAGCAAGTAGAGGCCAACACACTGGACAACCCAGAAGAAATGGATAAGTTCCTACCAACAACCTAGAAAGACTGAGTCGTGAAGGAAAAATATCTGAACAGACTGATCACTAGTAAAAAGATTGATCCGATAATCAAAAACCTCCCAAAAACCAAATGTTCAAGACCAGACAGTTTCACTATGGAGTTCAACCAGACAATAGAAGAAGAATTAATACCAACCCTTCTCAAACTCTTTAAAAAATAGGAGAGGAGGGCTTATGTCCAAAATAATTTCATGAAGCCAGCATTATGCTGCTACCAAAACAAGACAAGGACAGTACAAGAAAAGGAAAGGCCAATATCCCTCATGAACATAGATGCAAAGATCCTCAACAAATTATCAGCAAACTGAATTTAACAATACATCAGGAGAATCACAGAACACGATCAAGTGGGATCTATTTCAGGGATGCAAGGATGATTCTACATCTCGACATCAACCAATGGGATGCACAACCTTAACAAAATAAAAGATAAAAATCATATGATTGCTGCAATAGAGGCAGAAAGAGCACTTGACAAGATTCAATATGCATTTATGATAAAAACTCTAAACCATCTGGGTATAGAGGGAACCTTCCTCAACACAACAAAGGCCATATATAAAAAGCCCACAGCTGATATCATACTCAAGGGCGAAAAGCTGAAAACTTTTCCACTAAGATCCAGAACAAGACAAAGATGCCCATTTCATCACTTTCATTCACATAGTATTGAAAGGCCTAGCCAAAGCATTTAGACAAAAAAAAGGAAAGAAAGTTATGAAATCCAAATAGAAAAACTGTCACTGTTTGCCAATAACATACTACATATAGAAATCCCTAAAGATTCCACCAAAAAAAAAAAAAACAAAAAACCCTGTTAGAATAAACAAATTCAGTAAAGCTGTGGCAAACAAAGCCAATATACAAAGACCTATTGTAGGGGCGCCTGGGTGGCACAGCGGTTAAGCGTCTGCCTTCGGCTCGGCGTGATCCTGGCGTTATGGGATCCAGCCCCACATCAGGCTCCTCCACTATGAGCCTGCTTCTTCCTCTCCCACTCCCCCTGCTTGTGTTCCCTCTCTCGCTGGCTGTCTCTGTCTCTGTCGAATAAATAAATAAATAAATAAATAAATAAATCTTTTAAAAAAAAAAGACCTGTTGTATTTCTCTTTTTTTTGAAGATTTTATTTATTTATTTATTTAACAGAGAAAGCACAAGCAGGGTGAGCAGCAGAGGGAGAGGGAGAAGCAGACTACCCACTGAACAGGGAGCCCAATGCAGGTCTTGATCCCAGGACCCTGGGATCCTGACCTGAGCCAAAGGCAGATGCTTAACTGACTGAGCCACCCAGGCACCCCAACTTGTTGCATTTCTGTATACTGATGACAAACTTTCACAAAGAGAAATTAAGAGAGCAATTCTATTTACAATTGCATCATGAAAAAACTCTAGGAATAAAAGTAACCAAGAATGAGAAAGACCTGCTACACTGAACACATGGTGGAAAAGAAAGGAAAAACATGTGTATGTTGGTGTGTGGGGGGGGGGTGTATGGGTCAAAGAAATGGAAGAAGACACAAATAAATGGAAGCATAAGCCACGTTCATTAACTGGAAGAGTTAATAATGTTAACATGTCCATAGTACACAAAGCAATCTACAGATGTGATGAAATGCCTATCTGAATCCAATGGCATTATTCAAAGAAATAGAAGACAGTCCTAAAATTCGTATGGAATCACAAAAGACCCAAAATACCCAAAGCAATTAGGACAAAGAAGAGAGCTGGAGTCACCACACTCCCAGATTTCAGGCTATATTACAAAAGGGTAGTCCTCAAAACAGTATGGTACTGACATAAAAACAGACACACAGGTCAATGGAATAGAATAGAAAGCTCAGAAACTGATAATCATAGCACTTTGGGCAAAGCTTATTCATTCGAGTCAGTACATTAGAGCTATATTTAAACTTAACTCTAATAGAATTATTGTTAACTCTGAATGGGAATTAATAATATTTATGTCCTGTTGCAACAGCTGATTACAATAAGTACATTTCTTTAAACATTTTTGTTTTATATAAATACATATTATAAAATAAGGATGATTTGGAATCCACACTTTAAAGAAAAATTAAATTACTTTCATAAGCCTATCATGTAAAAGGAAATAGAGGTATCAATCATCACAACTGAGAACATCACAAAAGAAGACAATCAGACATAATCTGGCATCTGATGGAAGGATATAATACTACTTAAGTAGTTCTGCCCAAATGTTAAACCTCTTGAAAGCTATAGATTCAGCTACTCATCTACAAAAACACAGATGTCAGAGAAATGTCCTAACAAAGAGTATAAACACATAAAGTCCACACTGCATATATTCCTACAAGAAAAAGATTTTCCTAACAAATAAACTGTAAGACAAAAAAGAAAAAAGAAAAAAAAAAGAAACTCAGAAACTAACCCACAGAAATATGGTCTTAACTTATGATATAGGAGCAGAGAATATACAATGGGGAAAGGACTGTCTTTTCAGTGAATGGGACTGGGAAAACTGGACACTAAAGGTAGAAGAATGTAATGGGATGACTTTCTTACACCACACACAAAATATTTCAGTGGATGAATGACTTGAACATAAGACCCAAATCCATATACTTCTGAGAAGAAAACACAGGTAATAAGTTTCTTGACATTTGTTTTGCTGAAGAGTCTTCAGATCGGACACCAAAAGCAAAGGCAACAAAAGCAAAAATAAACAAGTGGAACACCATCAAACTGAAATCTTCTGCATGGCAAAAGAAACCACCAAAAACTTAAAAGGCAACTGACCCAATGAGAAAAAATATCTGCAAATCATATGTGTGAGAAGAGGCTAATATTCAAAATACCCAAAACACTCATATAAAGCAAAACAACAACAACACCTGTTTTAAAAATGGGGAGAATATGTGAATAGATACTTTCCAAAGATGGTATACAGGTGGCCAACAGACAAAGAAAAAGTTGCTCAACATCACTAATCTTCGTCAGGGAAACATAAGTCAAAACCACAATCAGCTATCACCTCACAACTGTTGGAACAGCGATCGTCCCAGAGACAGACACCAGGTGTGGTCAGGGGTGTGCAGACCAGAGGACCCTGAACACCGTTGGTGGGAATGAAAATTGGTGCAGCCACTGTAACAAATGGTATGGAGGTTCCTGAAAAAATAAATACAATTACCACATGACCCAGTAATGGCTCTACTGAGTATTGATTTGGAGAACACAAAACACTCCCTCAAAAAGATAGGTGCACTCCCATGTTCACTGCAGCATTATTCCCAATAAACAGACACAGAAACATAGACTTTGGGAGCATTATGCTGAGTAACTCAGACACAGAAAGACAATTACCAGATGCTCTGATAGACATTCCACAAGGAAAAAAAATACTGAACACATAGACACTGAGAACAGATTGGTGGTTGTCAGATTTGGGGATGGGGTGGTAGAAACGGGTGAAGGTGGTCAAATGTTTGAGTGATAAAATCTGTAAGTCAGGGAATGTTCTGTGCAGCATGGAGACTCAAGCTAACCCTGCAGGATGGGGTACAGGATTCTGCTCTATTTGAAAGTACAATGTTCCTAGGAAACCTTTCACAGCAGAAGTGGTGTAAACCAAACAAGGAATTACTATTAACTTATACAGAGAAATTACTGAGCATGCTCGGACTCCAAAAATTACTTCTCTTTGGCTTTAGGCCTTGGGACACAACCTCCTAATGGATGCCCAAAATAAATGGAGATGCTCACAGACACAATTCAAAGTGCTGGTGGCTGGACGCAGAGAGCGGTTTCCAGAAGGAGCTGTTTAGGGTGCACGCCACCTCTGTATTGTTTCCATGCAAAACAGATGCTGAATGAGACATTCACTTTTTGACTTTTTTCATGAGAGGGAAATCCTCTTCAGGTTCCTTCCTATTACTGAAGCCAGGTAATAAGGTAGATCTTTCCAAAAATTCAAGTGTCTTACCATGAACTTTTTAAAAAGTGGGGATACTCGTACTTGAAAGTTGCTGAGGGAGTAGATGTGAAATGTTCTCCTGGACACAAACATCAACAGAGGTACTGTGAAGGGCACCTTGCTCATCATGTGGAGCACTGACTAAACCCTACCCCCAGAAACCACCTCCTTCCCCTCACTCAGGACAACCCACAGCAGCTGGGAGTTATCCCAATTCCTCCTTTCTCCCATTCCCAATATCTAACCCATTGGCAAAGCCTGTGAACTCCATCTTTAATACCTACCCAGAATCGGACTAACCACTCCATCCAAAGCCAAGTGTCTAGTCCACACTGGAGCCCGTCTCTTGCCTGAATTCCTGGAAAAGTTTCATAATTGACCTCCCTTGCCAATCCACAACCCTGTGTCATCTGTTCTCCACACTGTAGCCAGGATGGCCCAGTGAAATAGGGTCCCATGGGGTCACAGCCCTGCAATACCTTTCTGTCACACTCTGGCACCTCCCTGAGGTCATGTCCCAAGCTGTCTCCTGTGGCCACCGGCCCTTCTTGCTGCGCCTGGACATACTGGGTATGCTCCTGCCCTGGGGTGTTTGCCCATGCCTTCCCTTCCGTTTAGAATGCTCTTGATATGATATCACACACTTTCTTTCAATCTTGATTTAAGTATCACCTTCCTAGCAAAGTCCCACCTGGCCCCCATGTGAATAGCAAGCATCACCCTACGTCCCTTTTAACATCACAGCCCTGTCTCTTGCTGTACATTTCCATAGCAGTTATCACAGTCACCAGTCCACCTTGTCAGAAGAGAAACAGAGGCCTCCACTGATGGTTTCACCACTGACTCTCTCCAGTTTCCTGGTCCAAAGCCCCAGGGGAAAAGGTGCCCCAGGGCTCTTGCACAGCCAGCATGCCTGGGACAAGGGGGTCCACCTACTGCACCCTGAACACCATCAGGAAAATGAGCCATATGAGGAGTCCACCTGCACATGAAACCTGAAACCAGACACCTTCCTCGATGACAGGTGAGCACACACATTGCCTCCCCTTGCCGGAGGTGCCCATCTGAGAAAGCTGAACAGAGACGCATTCCTGGGTCCAAAGCTCTCTCTGGCCAAGGTCTTGGGAAACAGACCTCTCTCCTCCCTGCACCAACCACCTGTGATTGATGTCCAGAATCCTCCTGTGGTCAGGCAGAGCAGTGCACCTGTCCCTCTTTCCTGTGACATCCTCACAAACCAGGCTTTGCTGCACAGTTTTCAGGAAGGAGTCTGCAGCAGCGTCAACAGGCCACCCAGACTTGTCCTCAGTCTTGCACGACAGGCCCCATGAGGACTAGACCTTCATGGAGACTGGCATCCTGTGTGGCCTCAGAACCTAACGGCAGGAGTGGAGATTTCAGTTCCAAATGAAAAGTGACCTCTTCCACACAGCACAGGACCATGGAGAGAGGATTCTTGGGGGGAGGGGGGGTAGCTGTGGAGGAAGTGCTCCTGTTGGCTGAATTCACAGACACCAGGCAGAGGACATCTCTGTGCGTCCTCCGAGGAAGCAGGCGGCACACAGGACAAGAATTGATACTGTGGCCTGGGGGCTGCTTCCCACCAACCACCTTGCTGAGCCGAGGGCTGGAGAACCAAACAGGAAGCAACTGTGTTATCACATCTGCAGCTGTAGGACTGGCCAGGGAGCAGAGTCCAGACCCTGTCCCCATCCCTCTCCTTGGAACAAGCTGGCCTGCCCATCAAGAGTGACAGTCCATGACCATGACCTCACAACCTCCCAGCTATCTGATCTGACTACCCTGGCCAGGCTCAGACCTGCTCACATGGTAATTAAGAAGACCCAGTGACTTCTTTCCACTCCAGCTCAATCCTTCTCACAGAGAAGCAAACTCCAGCCTCACAAACATGTTCATCATTAGCTCTGGAATTCCCTGGGTTGTGTCTACACAGGGGTCCCATGCAGACCACCCCGCAAATGCCCTAGGGTTGCAAGCCACTTTCAAGCTGCCCTTAGAAAGGCAGAAACTGGCCCAATTAGGCAGACCAGCCAAGTGACTCGATGTGCTGCAAACTCGGACAACATCCTCCCTGAACACCAACACTTCCGAGTCCAAGCTTCCAACCTTCGCTCACTGGGCACTGAGCACCATGTCAGCATGAACACTGCTCTTTCCATTCACTGGCCTCCCAGGCCTTCCAATCAGAAGCGAAGCTCCAGTCACCACTCTATTTTCCCTTCAGAGAAAGAAGTCAAATGATGGAATAAAACACTCTCTGTGCACAGCACACCTCTATCCAAATAGAATTACTTGGTCTTTCTCATACGAGCAGCCCTACAAGACCCAGACTATGAGAGATACCACAAGTGCAATCATTATATGTATATTTGACCTTGTGGTTTTCCTTTTGATATTTGTATCTCGAAGTCAATGTCTATATTGCTTTCTTAAAATAGCAATAATAATAATGATGTGGTCACATAAGGGCCTGGATCTCCATAGCCAGGCAACATGGCTCGGGAGCACAATGAGCCACTCCCTGAGCTCCTAAGGAACCTATGGTACTTCTCCACTTGTCCTCCTCACAAAGTGCACTGCACCCTGTTACAGATTTGAGGCTGTGTTTTACTTTAAAAATAATTTCTAGGGGCGCTGGGTGCCTAAGTCGGTTAAGCCTCTGCCTTTGGCTCAGCTCATGATCCCAGGATCCTGGGATCGAGCCCCACGTTGGGCTCCCTGCTCAGCTGACAGCCTGCTTCTTCCTCTCTCTCCACCTTCCTTGCTCTCTCTCCACCGCTCTTACTCTCTCTCACTTGCTCGCTCTCTCTCAAATAAATAAAATCTTTAAAAAATAATTTCAAAATGTGGTTCACAGAAGAGAAAAACAGGAACACCCACAAAGGATACTTTTAATATTTCAGAAGATTGTTTTCCCATTGTTTAATCAAAACAGGAAGTAAAAACACACAGATAACCCCTTCCACTAGCAGGACCGAGTCACTTCACTGATTGAAAGAAGAGCAGGATACAAAAGAGTAACAGTTGTTCTGATGACCCGTCATCACCATCATCTAAGTTTTCAAGCTTCACACAGATGCATAGAAAGAAGCACCAACAAATGTCTCAGCCTGGCAACTCTGAGAAGTCTGAATTGTAGTGACAGGGACAGACGATGAGGTTGTGTGTGTTGGGTAAGGCTGGTGACACAGAAGAGGGTGCTCTGCCAGCTCTCCACCTGTGCCTCTGTTTGTGCTCTAAGGTTGAGTCTGTTTCCTCATTTACCTCTCTCTTCCACCCTCCCCCACTACATTCATCTGTTTTCTTTCTTAAATTCCATAGGAGTGAAGTCATACGGTATTTGTCTGTCCTTACTGATTTTGCTTAGCTTAATACACTCTAGATCCATCCACATCCTTGCAAATAGTAAGACTTCATTCTTTTTGAAGCTGTGACATAGTCCATTGTATATATACTTCCCACATCTTCTTTATCCATTCATCAGTGCATGGATGTTGGGACTCTCCATAGTAGCTATTGTTGATAATGCTGCTATGAACATCATGATGCTTGTCCCCCTTTGAATCTGCATTTTGGTATCCTTTGGGTAAATACCTAGGAGTGCAATTGCTGGATCACATGGTTGTTTAATTTTTAGCTTTTGGAGGAACCTCCATACTATTTTCCAGAGTTGCTGCACCAGCCTGCATTCCCACCAACAGTGTGGGAAGGTTCTCCTTTAAGCAGAACATTACCTGCCAGCAATTTCATAAGAAGGAAACGGAAACTCGGTGGGATAACCTGACTCACCCAGTGTCAGGCAAGCAGTTCCAGAACTCAGCTCAGGGCTCCTGATGCCAAGCCCCTTGAAACCACCAGCATGCCTCTCTGCAGGAGAACTCCCAAAGACTCTCCTTCTGACTCCACCACAAAAGAAAAATAGAGAGAATATGGCACGTCAAAATATCTAGAGGATAGTGCACCCCACAGCCGGTGTCCCAGCCCTCACTTCCAGGGCCAGCACTTCTCTGTCCTTCGTGTTTCTAACACTGCCAGCCGCCCCCGGTTCCCATGCACGCTCCTGAGTTCTCTGTTTCAGTGTGGTTTGCGCTCACTAAGGAGGACATGTATTGCATGGTGCACTGGGTGTTGTACACAAGTAATGAATCATGGAACTTTACATCAAAAACTAGGGATATACTGTATGGTGACAAATATAATATAATAAAAATATTAGAAAAAATCTAGAGCATACATTTAGTAAAACTAGAAAGTTAAGCTCAACTTTTAAATGGTAAAAGGCTACTTTGAATAATTTTGAATTTTCCCTCTGCCCTAATTGTACCTCTTTGGAGGAAAAGACTAATCAATGATGAAACGTCACCTTGGACAAATGACAAGACATCATCAAATTCTGTCTCTGATGACAAAAAGCCACCTAACTCTAGATGCTGGCCACTCAACCATACCCTAGGCCCAATTGAATAAAGACTGTTAGATGAAGGGCAAATTATATGTTAAAAATGCACACACAGAGTATATCTCATCTTCCCTTTCTAATAAAAGGGATTTCCTAGGAAACAGATGTGCAAAATACATTTGAAAGCAATAAATTAACAGAGAAAATGCGATCCCCTGCAATGTTCTACCTGCAGGGGAATTAAGTAACTCTTGCACCAAACCCAGAATGCTGACAACTACTTAAGTCTGACTTTACGGCTCAACTAGAGAAAAGAGAAAATCCCAGGAGGTTTTGGGTTAGTGAGAGGTTTTATCTCCAGTCCTGACATTGATATGACATTGTGCCAAATGTACCTGCCACTTTCTCTGAACGCTGATGTTCTGTGACAAGCTGCAGCACTGACTCAGATGTTTATGTTCAAACATCGGTTCTTGTGGAGCCAGAGCAGGGAAGTGTTGTCAGGTGCAGATAAGAAGGCACCTCTGACCTATAGCCTGCACACCTGCTTCAGTTTCTGGGAGAAAGGGAAACACATACTTTTTTCTTAAGTAGGAATTATCTTCATTCTAAAGTAGACCAATGACATCGCCTTTTTCGCAAAAGTGAAATTACTCTTCCAAATAAACGCTCAACTCTTCTGTTCCAAATGCAACTTGAGTGGGGTCAGGTTTACTCCAGCCTCTAGGCCCCTACCTGAAGGACATTCCAGCATGATTCTACAGCCCATTAGCACCAACCCTGGAGACATGGGGCACAATTCTGAGTTGGTGGACGGCTCTGTTGGTTGTTACCACCATACTTGTGCCTGGGGGAACAGAGACTACAGCTCAGCACTACCTCCTGTGGAAACAAGCTGCACTCGCACATCTTCCAGCATCTCTCACACCCCAGGGCACCACTGCCTCCGTGTGGCAGCAGGCTACGCTGTCATGACTTCCTGTTCTTCTGTGCAGTGCAGCTCACCACTGCCTCCAGTGGCAGCAAGCTGCACTGGCACGTCTTCCAGCATCTCTCACACTGCAGCTAAACACTGCCTCTTGTTGTGGCAAGCTGCACTGTCTTGGCTTCCCATTTTATGGCTCCCTGGAGCTCACCACTGTCTCCAGTGGCAGCAAGCTGCACTGTTATGGCTTCCTGTTCTGTGGAGGACTGCAAGCTCACCATTGCCTGAGGTGGCAACAATTGCACGGCCACATCTCCCAGCGTCTCTCCCACTGCAGGTCACCACTGCATCCAGTGGTGGCAACTGCACTGTCATGCCATCCTGCGTCTTTCCAACTGGAGTGCAATCTCATTAGAACTCAGTACAAATCTTGTGAGATCTCTTCCAAATCTCATGAGTACTCAGCCCAAATGTCGTGAGAACTCAGTCCAAATCTCATACGATCTGTTCCAAATCTCACCAATCTCTGTCCAAATCTTGAGAGAACTCAACCAAATAATGTGAGATCTCATCCAAATCTCCTGAGATCTCACATACAACTGGTATGATTTATAGCCAAATCTCATGAGATCTCAGTCCATATATCATGAGAACTCAGTCCAAGTCTTGTGGGATCTCATTCGAAACTCGCCAGAACTCAGACCAAATCTCGTGAGATTTCACACACATCTGGTGGGATTTCTAGCCAAATCCCACGAGATCACAGTCCAAATCTGAGATCTCATCTACATCTCACCGGATCTCAGTTCAAGTCTTGAGTCATCGCAGCATATTTTGTGAGATTTCAAATAAATCTCATGAGATCTTAGACCAAATCTTGTGAGATGTCATCCAAATCTCTCCAGATCTCAGTCCAAATCTCATGAGAACTCAGGTCCAATCTTATGAGATCTCAACCAAATCTTGATAAATCTCACCCAAATCTTGTGAGATCTCACAAAAGTTTCCCTAGATTTCTACCCAAATCTCGTGAGATCTTAGTCCAAACCTCGTGAGATCTTAAGCAAAGCTCTCCATATCTAAGTCCAAATCTCGTGAGAAATCAGCATATCTCATGAGATATCTAGCCAAGCCTCTTGAGATCGCAGTTAAAATCTCATAAGAACTCCTCTAAATCTCACCAGATCTCAGTCCAAATCTCGTGAGAACTCAGTTCGTATCTCGTGAGAACTCTGTCTAAACCTTGTAATAACTCAGGCCAAATCTTGTGAGATCTCAGCATATCTTGAAAGTTTTCTACCCAAATCTCATGATATCTCGGTGCAAATCTCCTGAGATCTCACCCAAATCTCGCCAGATCTCAGTCCAAATCTCGTGAGAGCTCACGTACATCTCACAAGATTAATAACCAAATCTCATGAGACCTCAGTCCATATATTGTGAGAACCTAGTCCAAATCTCATGACATCTTCCAAATCTCACCAAATTTCAGTCCAAATCTTGTGAGATCTCTGCATATCTCGTGGGATTTCTAGCCAAATTCCAGGAGATCACAGTCCAAATCTCCTGAGATCTCATCCAAATTTCACCAGATCTCAGTACAAATCTCATGAGATCTCAACATATCTCTTGAGAAATCTAGCCAAATCTCATGAGATCTCAGTACAAATCTCATGAGATATCATCCAAATCTTATGAGAACTCAGTCCAAATCTCATGTGATCTCTTTCAAATCTTGCCAATCTCTGTCCAAATCTCAAGAGAACTCATCCAAATCTCATGAGATCTCATCCAAATCTCCTGACATCTCTGTCCAAATCTTGCAAAAATGTATGCACATCTCATGAAATTTATAGCCAAATCTCATGAGATCTCATTCCAAATCTGGTGAGAACTCAGTCCAAATCTTGTGAGACCTTCTAAATCTCACCACATCTCAGTCCAAATCTTGTCAGAACTCAGGCACATCTCACGAGATTTCTACCCAAATCTCAGGAAATCTTAGTCCACATCTCATAAGATCTCATCCAAATCTCACCAGATCTCAGTCCATATCTCCAGCATATCTCTTGAGAAATCTAGCCAAATCTCATGAGATCTCATCCAAATCTTACCACATCTCAGTTCACATCTCAGGAGAACTCAGTCCAAATCTCATAAGAACTCAGTCCAAATCTTATATTATCTCTTTCATATCTCACCAATCTCTGTCCAAATCTCAAGAGAACTCATCCAAATCTCATGAGAGCTCAGTCCGAATCCCGTGAGATCTCACATACATCTCGCATGATTTCTACCCAAATCTCGTGAGATTTTAGAATAAATCTTGTGAGATCTCATCCAAATCTTGCCAGATCTCACATCTTCTTTCATGGAGTTAGAATTGTTTTCAAAAGTATGAGTGGCAGTATAAGGAAACTGCTTATAGACTTGACTCCTTCAAACAACACTGTGTGGGAAGCATCTTTCAACAGACATCAGGGTTCATGCAGATAGAAGTATTTTCACATGTATCTGTGGAAGCCTAAGGAAAGTGCAAAATACTCAACTCAATGAAACAGCACAGTGTAGAAAGCATCTTGCAAATGATATCTTCTTTCATGAAGATAATAGCATTTTCAAATATATGGGTTGACACATAAGGAAAGTGCCATATACTTGTATAGTATATGTGTATATACTACACAAGTATATTCTACAACATTATGTAGAAACCATCTTTCAACTAACATCTTCTTTCATGAATGCTTCCAAATGTATGTGTGGAAACAGAAGGAAAGTGCTCTGTACTTACGTCAATGAAACAGCACCCTATGTACTATACCTTGGCTAATTGAATTTAAGTTTTTAAAAAAAAAGGAAAGAAAGAGAAAGAGCACCCTGTCAAAAGCAACTTTCAACGAACATCCTCCTTCGTGAAGATGGAAGCATTTTTCAGTATATCTGTGGAAACAGAGAGAATGTGCCATTATTTCCCTCGTCCAAACATCACTGGGTAGAAAAGCATCTTACAACTAACACTTATCATGAAGATAGTAGTCTTATCAAATGTATGTGTGGTAGTGTAGCTAATGTGCCTTATACCTAACTCATTGAAACAACACTGTGTAGACAGCATCTTTCAAATAACATCTTTGTGCACAAAGGTTTAGGCCTATTGTAGCTCACAGCAGAAAGGGGTGGCTAGCTTTGGAAAACAGTGTGGCAGCCCTTCAAAAAGTTAAAAATAGAGCTACCCTATGATCCAGCAATTGCACTACTGGGTATTTACCCCAAAGATAGAGACGTAGTGAAGAGAAGGGCCATATACACCCCAATGCTCATAGCAGCATTGTCCACAATAGCTAAATTGTGGAAGGAGCCAAGATGCCCTTCAACAGATGAATGGATAAAGAAGATGTGGTCCATATACACAATGGAATATTACTCAGCCATCTGAAAGAATGATTACCCAGCATTTGCAGCAACATGGACAGGCCTGGAAGAGATTATGCTAAGTGAAATAAGTCAAGCAGAGAGACAATTATCATATGGTTTCACTCATTTATGGAACATAAGAAATGGCAGGGAGATTGGTAGGAGAAGGAAGGGAAGAATGAAGGGGGGTAAACAGAAGGGGGAATGAACCATGAGAGACTATGGACTCTGGGAAACAAACTGAGGGCTTCAGGGGGACGTGGGGGATTGGGATAGGCCAGTGATGGGTATTAAGGAGGGCATGGATTTCATGGAGCTCTGGGTGTTCTATGCAAACAATGAATCATGGAACACTACATCAAAAACTAATGATGTACTGTATGGTGGCTAACATAACATAATAAAAAATTAGAAAAAAAAAAGGGGGTGGCCAGGTTATCCGCAATCTTCCCCAGTCTATGCATTCTGCTTAGTTCACCCCAGAGAAGTGGTCAAGGGGTGAGCACACAGAATTGTGAGCCCACTGTGGCTCACACTGAAAAGTGAAGAAGTTTCCTGCCCTCTAAGCACCCCTGCTTGACCCTACTGCTGAGCCCTGCTCAGTGACTCCCAGGCTGGCCTTTTGTCTTGGGTGAGGCTAAATACACACTTCCAGATGCCCTCCAGGAAGGGCAGCAATCTCTCCCTGAGTGACCCAAAGGATCTCCTCACCTCAGCTTATTGTGTGGTCACAACCCGCTGCACCCTTTCCAACTTGCTCCTTCTTCCTGACTGTTCTGTCAACCAGGCTTCCTCCCTGTCTGGGCTACATGGCTTCCCAATCCCCCAACTCAAGGCTCTGAACCTCACCTCTGCCTCCAACTCTGCAGATTATTTCCTTCCCTCCCTCCAACTATGCAGATTGTTTCCTTACTCCTCCAGGCCTCTTCCTAGTTGTTCAAAAGAGTTGAATGTTGATCTAGTTGTATTCAAAGGACATCGCAAGTTTTGGACCCCCCTACTACTCTGCCATCTTGGAAATGTAACATACACAAAATCTTGTGCCTTAATGAAATAAAGATATTACTTTAGGGACACTTTAAACAAATTGTGGTTTCAAGGAGTTTCCCTACTATGTATACAAGTAAGTTTAAAAACACTTACATCTTAGTGAAAAAGGCACATTACTTGATGGACGATTTAAGTAGTGTAGTTTCAAGTAGATAATCACATGCTTTTTCCTAATGCTTCCACACATAATTTTAAAAAAACCTATATATTCATGAAAGGAAGATGTTCCTTGATGAGTGGTTTAAACACTGTTTTTATGAGGAGTTCAACAAAAGGTTTTTAGTACTATTAGCCACATAAGATTAAAATGCTTATATTCTAAGGAAAAGAAGATGTTGCTTGGAGTATGGATAAAAAACAGTGTAGTGCTGAGAATGTATGCACAATGCCATTTCATTGTGTTAAAACTACAGGTGTGAAGGGGCGCCTGGGTGGCACAGCGGTTAAGCGTCTGCCTTCGGCTCAGGGCGTGATCCCGGCGTTATGGGATCGAGCCCCACATCAGGCTCCTATGCTATGAGCCTGCTTCTTCCTCTCCCACTCCCCCTGCTTGTGTTCCCTCTCTCGCTGGCTGTCTCTATCTCTGTCAAATAAATAAATAAAATATATTAAAAAAAAAAAAAGGACACTTTAAGCAGAGTGTAGTTTCAAGGAGGTAAACACATGGATTTTTCCTAGTTGTTCTACACATGATATCACTTATATCACATTTCAACACTCATATCTTAATGAAGGGAATATGTTACTTGACACATAGTTTAAAGCAGAGTGCAGTTTCAACTAGATGCAAAGTCTAGGACTTCCAGTACTATGTTAAATAATATGCAAAGGAACGAAACTGGACTCTTTCTTACAACATACACAAAAAATGAACTGCAAATAGATGAACAACCTAAATGTGAGACAGAGATCCATCAAAATCCTAGAGGAGAACAGAGGCAGCAACTTCTTTGAGGCCACAGCAACCTCTTCCTAGACACAGCTCCAAGGCAAGCGAAACAAAAGCAGAAATGACCTACTGGGACTTCATCAGGATATGAAGCATTGGCACAGCAAAGGAAATAGTCAACCAAACTAAAGGGCAACATATGCAATGGAAGGAGATATTTGCAAATGACTTACCAGATAAAGGGCTAGTATCCAAAACCGGTA
>NW_024426885.1:84051487-84066607 GCF_017311325.1 Ursus maritimus | reverse complement strand
AAATAAATAAATAAATAAATAAATAAATAAATAAATAAATAAAAACTACAGGTGTGAAAACACTTCTTAACTTTGTGAAACTCTGGTGTTTCTTGAAGAGGTTTCAAAGACATCATAGTTTCAAGGAATGAAGTACAAGGCCAATTTCTAGGGCTTACACACATAAGTTCATGAACATATATGCGAAAAAGAAAATTGTTACCTAACCGATGCTTTAAGCACAGAGTAGTTTCAAGAAGCTAGGCACATTTTTTGTTGTTGTTTTTAATGTGTCTTCACATAAGGTTCAAATGAAAAGAAGATGTGAACTCAAGGACACTTTAAGCAGGAGTGCCTGGGTGGCTCAGTCATTAAGCGTCTGCCTTCGGCTCAGGGCATGATCCCAGAGTCCTGGGATCAAGCCCCACATCAGGCTCTCTGCTCCACTGGGAACCTGCTTCTTCCTCTCCCACTCCCCCTGCTTGTGTTCCCTCTCTCGCTGACTGTCTCTCTCTCTGTCAAATAAATAAATAAAATATATTAAAAAAAAAAAAAGGACACTTTAAGCAGAGTGTAGTTTCAAGGAGGTAAACACATGGATTTTTCCTAGTTGTTCTACACATGATATCACTTATATCACATTTCAACACTCATATCTTAATGAAGGGAATATGTTACTTGACACATAGTTTAAAGCAGAGTGCAGTTTCAACTAGATGCAAAGTCTAGGACTTCCAGTACTATGTTAAATAATATGCAAAGGAACGAAACTGGACTCTTTCTTACAACATACACAAAAAATGAACTGCAAATAGATGAACAACCTAAATGTGAGACAGAGATCCATCAAAATCCTAGAGGAGAACAGAGGCAGCAACTTCTTTGAGGCCACAGCAACCTCTTCCTAGACACAGCTCCAAGGCAAGCGAAACAAAAGCAGAAATGACCTACTGGGACTTCATCAGGATATGAAGCATTGGCACAGCAAAGGAAATAGTCAACCAAACTAAAGGGCAACATATGCAATGGAAGGAGATATTTGCAAATGACTTACCAGATAAAGGGCTAGTATCCAAAACCGGTAAAGAACTAATCAGACTCAACACCCAAAACCCAAAAACTCTGTTGAAGAAATGGGCAGAACACAGGAAAAGGCATTTCTCCAAAGAAGACATACAAATGGCCAACAGACACATGAAAAATGCTCAACATCACTTGGCATCAGGGAGCTGCAAATTAAAACCGCAATGAGATACCACCACACACCAGTCAGAATGGCTAAAATGAACAACTCAGGAACAACAGCTGTTGGCAAGGATGTGGAGAAAGGGGTATACTCCTACACTGTTGGTGGGAATGCAAACTGGTGCAGCCACTCTGGAAAACATCATAGACGTCCCTCAAAAACATAAAAATAAAACTAGTCTACAACAGAGTGATTGCACTACTAGGTATTTATCTGAAAGATACAAAAGTGCTGATTCAAAGAGCCACATATACCCTAGTGCTTAGATCAGGAATGTCTACAATAGCCAAACTATGGAAAGAGCCCAGATGTCCATCAACAGATGAATGGATAAAGAAATTGTGAGACACAAACACACACACACACACACACACACACACACACACTGGAATACTACTCAGCCATAAAAAGGAATGACATCTTCCCATTTTATGCTAAGCAAAATAAGTCAGTTGGAGAAAGACAAATACATATGATTTCACTCATATGTGTAATTAAAGAAACAAAACAGATGAACATGGGGGAAGGGAATTAAAAATAAAATAAGATGAAAACAGTGAAGCAAACAGTAAGAGAACTGTACGAAACAAAGAGGGCTTGCCGGAAGGGAGGTGGGTGGGGGATGGGATAATTGGGTGATGGGTATTAAGGAGAGCACTTGATGTAGTGAGTTCTGGGTGTTATATGCAACTGAGGAATCACTAAATTCTACTCCTGAAACTAAATTGAACTAAACTAAACTAAACTAAACTAAACCAAACTAAAATCATAGAGGAGAACACAGGCAGTAACTTCTTTGTCTTTGGCTGTAGGAAAATCTTAATAAGTATGTCTCCTGAGGTAAGGGAAACAGATTAAAAATAAAGCATTTGGGCTTCATCACAAGGAAAATCTTCTGCACGTTGAAGGAAACAATCAATAAAACTAAAAGGTAACCTTTGGGATAGGAGAAGACATTTGCAAATGACCTATCCAGTAAAGGATAAGATCCAAAATATATATAAAGAACTTATAAAATGAACTCTCAAAAGACAAATAATCCAGTTTAAAAAATGGGCAAAAAAGCATGAATAGACTTCTTTCCAAAGAAGACATCCAGATGACCAACAGACCCATTGAAAGATGCTCAACACCACTCATCATCAGGAAAATACAAATCAAAAGTACAAGGGGATTTCACCTCTCTCCAGTCACAATGGCTAAAATTAACAACATAGGAAACCACAGGTGTTCGTGAGGATGCAGAGAAAGGGCAACTCACTTATATTGTTGGTGGGAATGAAAACTGGTGCAGTCACACTGGAAAACAGTGTGGAAATTTCTCAAACATTTAAAAATGGAACTACCCTACAACTCAGCAATTGCACCTCTAGGTACTTACCCAACGGATACAAAAATATAGACTCAAAGGGGCATATGCACCCCGATGTTTATAGCAGGCTTATCAACAATAGCCAAATGATAGAAAGAGATCAACTGTCCATCAACTGAGGAATGGAGAAAAGAGTTGTGACATATATAGACATATCTATAGAGTTGTGACATATGGAGCTTGAGTGTTGTGCTAATGAAATAAGTCAGTCAGAGAAAGACAAATAACATATGACGCAGAATTTAAGAAACAAAACAGATGAATATGTGGGAAAGAAAAAAAGGAGAGGGGGAAGCAAACCATGAGACACTCAACAATAGAGAACAAATGGGGTAGGTGGAGGGAGCTACATGGGGGATGGTCTAAATGGGTGATGGGTGAGCACTTGTCAGGATGAGCACAGGGTGCTGTAGGTAAGTGAAGAATCACTAAATTCTACTCCTGACAGGAATATTACACTAAATATTAACTAATTAGAATTTAAATAAAAATCTAAATAAACAGGGGTGCCTTGGTGGCACGGTTGTTAAGCGTCTGCCTTCGGCTCAGGGCGTGATCCCAGCATTTTGGGATCGAGCCCCGCATCAGGCTCCCTGCTCCCCTGGGAGCCTGCTTCTTCCTCTCCCACTCCCTCTGCTTGTGTTCCCTCTCACTGGCTGTCTCTCTGTCAAATAAATAAATAAAATCTTTTTTAAAAATCTAAATAAACAACAAGAAAGAAACTTGGGGGCCTGGTCATGCTGTTGTGAGCATGGGACAAGTTAGGCCACTGGACCACTCCAAATTTGGCTTGAGCACTATCTTGACATCAGGAGGCCTAGGGCATTTGACATTGCCCAGCAGAGAATGTTTGTGTGTAGGCTGGGCCATCCCTTTGGGAAAAGAGCTGCCCTCATCTCTGGGGCAAATGGACATGAAGACCTCTCCCTGATATTTCCCATTCCTCTTTGAAATGTAGAACTTCACTCTTTTTGTAGCCATTGCCATATTATTGTGTAATTTCTAACAAGGCCTCGTTCCCATTCAGGGGTGATGGGGCTCCCATACAGCCAGCACCCAAGGATTGGTGTCAAGTACCCACTCTGATCCAGTGGTAAGGGAGAGCAATCAGTGTCTGATATCCCAAAAGAACAATGGCATTTGTGTTCCTGAGCACTTGCTCGGCCGGCTGGTCTAAGCATAGTGCTCAATAAGCAGTTTGCTTCCCTCCCCTGGCTGACCCAGGTGCCTTCATTATGAAGAGCAGGTAAGTCGTGCATGTGTAGTATGCTCCAGGATCTAGTGAGTGCAGAAAATGCCCTTTCAAGGCATACTGCACCAAGGTCCCATTCTAAACACTTGAGAATCAGTGTCAAGCACACACATGGTATGGTTAAACCCCTGCTGTCTCTATGCACCCTTGAGATGGGTAGAGAAAACAGCCAAGTCCAGAAGCTTTCCCTCTCTTTCTGAGGGGACAATGTAGGTCTCTTGCTGACAGGGCTCCTATATGTAAACAATGGAGATTTCTCTCTGCTCAAGTTCACAGCTGTTAACTATTCTGGAGATGGACTACTTGCCAGGAGATGGTGCAGCTCCATTCACCACATTAGCCCATTCTCATCTCTCATAATGAACTTTAACCTTCTGTGTATCCATTTTGACCCTTTGATTCTTTTTCAGGGTTTATTTATTTATTTGAGAGAGAGGGATAGAGTGCACAGGAGTTGTGGGAGGGCCGAATGAGAGAATCTTCAAGTAGACTCCCTGCTGAGCACAGAGCTGGACACAGGGCTCCATCCCCCAACCCATGAGATCGTGACCTCAGCTGTAACCAAGAGTCGGATGTTTAACCCAACTGAGCCAACTGGGTACCCCTACCGTTTTCTTTGTATCTGAAACTAGATTAACCCAAGGGACCATTCCAAGCCAGTGTCTCAGAGCAATATTCTCTGCTTGAAAGTGGAGACTCACGCTGAGTTCTTAGATTGTGGAATCTGTTGTGCCAAGGGGGCCCTAAAAATTGGGTTTCAGAACTATTTGGACATCAGGAAACTTCAGGTGTTTGAAAGGGCTCAGCAGAAAATGTTTGTGTGTAGGCCCAACTCTAGTGCTTGGGTGGGAGGTGGCCTCATTCCTGGGGCAAGGGGAAACAAAGTTAGTCCTCTCCTACCCAGGTTTTTTTCCCCCATTCCTGTGTGAAATGTAGAACATGGATCCTCTTAGTAGGCATTGCCATAATTTTCCGTATTTCTAACGAGGTCTTTGCTCACATTCAGGGGTGATGGAGTTCTCACACTGCCATCATCCAGAGATTTTGATGAGTTCTCACTTTGTTTCTGTGTTAAGTAGCATAATTGGTGTCTGATATCCCCCCAAACGATGGCCCTCCTGTCCCTGTACAGTTGCTGCTTAAAGTACTGTGGTCAGGAGGAAAAAAAGATGGTGGAGGAGTAGGGGACCTTTTTTCAGCTGGTCCCCTGAATCGAGCTGGATATCTACCAGACCATCCTGAACACCCACAAAATCAGCCCAAGACAGGAAGATGCATCTGGATCTCTACAAACGAACATTACCAGTGCTGAGTATTGAGGTACGAAGCGGGGAGCCATGAATCCGTGCACAGATATTGGAAGATAAATGGAAGGGGGAGGAAACTGCCGCACTCGGGGCGCCGGGAAGTGGTAGTCACCTGCACTGGGGAGCAGGCCAGTGACCACTCATGGACCGGCACCCGCAAGAGAGCCAACCGAGACCGTGAGCCCGGGAATTTGCGCATGACCAGACTGAAAACCGGAGCTCCGGAGTGCACATGAACCGCACTGAAAGAGGGAGCTCAGGAGCGCACACGGGACCGGGGGCGGCTGGTGGTGTTAGAAACACAAAGGACAGAGACGTGCCATCCCTGGAAGTGAGGGCTGGGAGAGTGGCTGTGCGGTGCACAAACCAGGATGCTGCAGGGTTTTTAGCAGCACCAACAGAAACAGAGTTAAAGTGGTCAAGAGAGCTCAGTGGAGAGTGGACACCGATCTCTCTGCTCTGAGACAAAGGCTAGGATACGGCCACTGCTGCTCTGTCTCTCAGAAGAGCCACAGAAAACCACCAGGGAAAGCCACCAGAGAACAAAAGCCTGGAAATACCAGCTCACATTGTGCCCATCCCCATCACCCCTCGCGGGGGACAGGGCGACTCTACCCAAACAGGGTTGCCTGAATATCAGTGCGGCAGTCCCCTCCCCCAGAAGGCAGGTGAAAAATCAAGAAGCCCGTATCTCTAAGGTCCCTATAAAATGAGTGCACCTTGCTTGGGTCCTGGTCAATAATTTGGGCTCTGTACATCTCCGCAAGCACTCCTCATCAGAATGACAATGAGGAGGAACCGTCAATAACGGAAAGAAACAAAGACTGTGGCCTCTGCCACAGAACTGATGGATATGGATATAACCAAATTGTCAGAAATGGAGTTCAGAGTAACAATGGTCAAGATGATGTGTAGGCTTGAAAAAAGTATTAATGAAAATATTAACGAGAATATAGAATCTGTAAGGGCAGAAATGAGAGCGAATCTGGCAGAAATTAAGAATGCCATGAATCAGGGGCGCCTGGGTGGCACAGCGGTTAAGCGCCTGCCTTTGGCTCAGGGCGTGATCCCAGCGTTATGGGATCAAGCCCCACATCAGGCTCCTCTGCTATGAGCCTGCTTCTTCCTCTCCCACTCCCCCTGCTTGTGTTCCTTCTCTCGCTGGCTGTCTCTATCTCTGTCAAATAAATAAATAAAATCTTTAAAAAAAAAAAAAAGAATGCTATGAATCAAATGCAGTCTAAACTAGATGCTCTGATGGCCAGGGTAAATGAGGCAGAAGAACGAATTAGTGAGTTGGAAGATGAGATAATAGAAAAGAAGAAAAAAGTGGGAAATTGGCTTAAAAAACTCCAATTTCAAGAATGTAGAATACGGGAGATTACTGACTCAACGAAATGTTCCAATGTCAGAATCATTGGCATCCCCAAGCGGGTGGAGAAAGAGAGAGATCTAGAAGAGATATTTGAACAAATTGTAGCTGAGAACTTCCCTAATCTGGCAAAGGAAACAAGCATTCGTGTACAAGAGGCAGAGAGGACCCCTCCCAAAATCAATGAGAACAGACCAACACCATGTCACATAATAGTACAATTTGCAAATCTTAGATCCAAGGAAACAACCTTGAAAGTGGCCAGGGGGAAGAGAATCCTCACCTACAGAAGGAGGAACATCAGAATAATGTCAGACCTGTCTACAAGACACCTGGCAAGCCAGAAAAAGCTGGCAAGACATATTCTGAGCACTAAGTGAGAATAACATGTAGCCAGGGATCCTTTATCCAGCAAGTCTGTCCTTCAGAATGGATGGAAAGACAAGGACCTACCAAGACTGGCAGAAACTGAAGGAATTCCTAACCACCAAACTAGCCCTACAAGAAATATTAAGGGGGGGTTCTATAAAAGTAAAAAGGCCCCAAGAGTGATACAGAACAGAAATTTACAATCTATAGAAAGAAAGACTTCACAGGCAGCATGACATCATTAAAATCATATCTCTCAATAATCACTCTCAATGTGAATGGCCTAAACACTCTGATAAATGCCACAGGGTTGCAGATTGGTTAAATAGACATGACCCATCCATATGCTGTCTACAAGAGATTAATTTGAACCTAAAGATACATCCAGATTGAAAGTGAAGGGATGGAAAACCATTTTTCATGCCAATGGATCTCAAAAGAAAGCTGGGGTAGCAATTCTCATATCAGACAGATTAGATTTTAAACTAAAGACTGTAGTTAGAGATACAGAAGGACATTATATTATTCTTAAAGGGTGAATCCAAAAAGAAGATCTAACAATTATAAATATCTATGCCCCCAACAGGGGAGCAGCCACGTACACAAGCCAACTCTTAACCAGAATAAAGAGACATATAGATAATAATACGTTAATAGTAGGGGACCTCAACACTCCACTCTCAACAATAGACAGATCATCTAAGCAGAAAAATCAACAAAGAAACCAGAGCTTTGAATGACATACTGGACCAGATGGACCTCATAGATATATACAGAACACTACACCCATTCTCATACTCATTCTTTTTGAACGCACATGGAACTTTCTCCAGAATAGACCATATACTGGGTCACAAAACAGGTCTCAACCGATACCAAAAGACTGGGATTATTCCCTGCATATTCTCAGACCACAATGCTTTGAAATTGGAACCCAATCACAAGGAAAAATTTGGAAGAAACTCAAACACTTTGAAACTAAGAACCATCCTGCTCAAGAATGATTGGGTAAACCAGGAAATTAAAAATCAATTTAAACAATTTATGGAGACCAACGAGAATGAAAACACAATGGTCCAAAAACCCATGGGACACTGCAAAGGCAGTCCTAGGGGAAAATACAGAGCCATCCAAGCCTCACTAGAAGGAATAGAAAAATCTAAAATGCAGTCTTTATATTCTCACCTTAAGAAGCTGGAGCCAGAACAGAAGAACAGGCCTAACCCAGGCACAAGAAGGCAGTTGATCAAGATTAGAGCAGAGATCAATGAACTAGAAACCAGGAGCACAGTAGAGCAGATCAACAGAACTAGAAGCTGGTTCCTTGAAAGAATAAATAAGATCAGTAAGCCACGGGCAAGAATTATTCAAAAGATTAGAGAAAGGACCCAAATTAATAAAATTATGAATGAAAGGGGAGAGATCATGACCAACACCAAGGAAATAGAAACAATCATTAGAAACTATTATCAACAACTATATGCCAATGCCTTCCTGGAAACCTATAAACTACCAAGACTGAAACAGGAAGAAATTGATTATTTAAACAGATCGATTAATCATGAAGAGATTGAAGCAGTGACCTAAAACCTTCCCAAAAACAAGAGTCGAGGACCTGACGGACTGCCTGGGGGAATTCTACCTAACATTCAAAGAAGAAATAATACCTATCCTTCTGAAGCTGTTTCAAAAAATAGAAACAGAAGGAAAACTACCAAACTCAATCTATGAGGCCAGTATTACCTTGATCCCTAAACCAGGCAAAGACCCCATCAAAAAGGAGAATTACAGACCGATATCCCTGATGAATATGGATGCCAAAATTCTCAACAAGATCCTAGCTAATAGGATCCAACAGTACATTAAAAGGATTATCCATCAAGACCAAGTGGGATTCATCCCTGGGATGCAAGGGTGGTTCGACATTCACAAATCGATCAGTGTGATAGATCGTATCAACACGAAAAGAGTCAAAAACCATATGATCCTCTCAACTGATGCAGAAAAAGCATTTGACAAAATACGGCATCCTTTCCTGGTTAAAACCCTTCAGAGTGTAGGGATAGAAGGTACATTCCTCAAGTTCATAAAAACCATCTATGAAAAGCCTACAGTGAATATCATTCTCAATGGGGAAAAACTGACAGCCTTTCCCTTAAGATCAGGAACACGACAAGGATGCCCACTCTCAACATTATTGTTCAACATAGTACTAGAAGTCCTTGCAACAGCAATCAGACAACAAAAATGGATAAAACGTATCCAAATCGGCAAAGAATAAGTCAAACTGTCTCTCTTCGCAGATGACATGATACTCTATATGGAAAGCCCAAAAGACTCTACCCCAAAATTACTAGAACTTATAGAGCAATTCAGTAATGTGGCGGGATACAAAATCAGTGCTCAGAAATCAGTTGCATTTCTATACACGAACAATGAGACTGAAGAAAGAGAAATTAGGGAATCCATCCCATTTACAATAGCACCAAAAAGCATACGTTATCTCAGAACTAACTTCACCAGAGAGGTAAAGGATCTATACTCTAGAAACTATACAACACTGATGAAAGACATTGAAGAAGACACAAAAAGATGGAAAAACATTCCATGCTCATGGATAGGAAGAATAAACATAGTTAAAATGTCTATGCTACCCAGAGCAATCTACATGTTCAACGCCATCCCAATCAAAATACCAATGACATTTTTCAAAGAGCTGAAACAAATAATCCTACAATTTGTGTGGAACCAGAAAAGGCCCTGAATGGCCAAGGAAATGTTGAAAAAGAAAAACAAAGCTAGGGGCATCACGTTGCCTGATTTCAAGCTGTACTACAAAGCTGTGATCACAAAGACAGCATGGTGCTGGCACAAAAAAAGACACGTAGACCAATGGAACAGAATAGAGACTCCAGAAATGGACCTTCAGCTCTATGGGCAACTATTCTTTGACAAAGCAGGAAAATACATCCAGTGGAAAAAAGACAGTCTCTTCAATAAATGGTGCTGGGAAAATTGGACAGCTATATGCAAAAGAATGAAACTTGACCACTCTCTCACACCATACACAAAGATAAACTCCAAGTGGATGAAAGACCTCAACGTGAGACAGGAATCCATCAAAATCCTAGAGGAGAACATAGGCAGCAACCTCTTTGACATCAGCCACAGCAACTTTTTTCATGACACATCTCCAAAGGCAAGAGAAACAAAAGAAAAAATGAACTTGTGGGACTTCATCAAGATCAAAAGCTTCTGCACAGCCAAGGAAACAGTCAAAAAAACTAAGAGGCAGCCCACGGAATGGGAGAAGATATTTGCAAATGACACTACAGATAAAAGACTGGTATCCAAGATCTACAAAGAACTTCTCAAACTCAATAGGTGAGAAACAAATAATCAAATCAAAAAATGGGCAGAAGAACAGACACTTTTCCAATGAAGACATACAAATGGCTAACAGACACATGAAAAAATGTTCAACATCATTAGCCATCAGGGAAATTCAAATCAAAACCACATTGAGATTACCACCTTACACCAGTTAGAATGGCAAAAATTGACAAGGCAAGAAACAACAATTGTTGGAGAGGATGTGGAGAAAGGGGATCCCTCCTACATTGTTGGTGGGAATGCAAGTCGGTACAGCCACTTTGGAAAACAGTGTGGAGGTCCCTTAAAAAGTTAAAAATTGAGCTACCCTATGATCCAGCCATTGCACTACTGGGTATTTACCCCAAAGATACTGACGTAGTGAAGAGAAGGGCCATATGCACCCCAATGTTCATAGCAGCATTGTCCACAATAATTAAATCATGGAAGGTACTGAGATGCCCTTCAACAGATGACTGGATTAAGAAGATGTGGTCCATATATACAATGGACTATTACTCAGCCATCAAAGGAACGATTTCCAATATTTGCTGCAACATGGACGGGAATGGAGGAGATAATGCTAAGCAAAATAAGTCAAGCAGAGAAAGACAATTATCATATGGTTTCACTCATTTATGGAACATAAGAACTAGGATGATTGGTAGGAGAAGGAAGGTGGGGTAAACAGAAGGGGGAATGAACCACGAGAGACTATGGACTGTGGGAAACAAACTGAGGGCTTTGGGGGTGGGGGTTGGGATAGACCCATGATGGGTATTAAAGAGGGCATGTATTGCATGGTGCACTGGGTGTTATATGCAAGTAATGAATCACGGAACACGACATCAAAAACTAGGGATGTACTGTATGGTGACTAACATAACATAATAAAAAAATAAAAATAGAAAAGAAAGTACTGTGGTCAGTGCACTGACGGTTAGCTGTACAATCACCACACACATGCCACTCACACCTGCATATACCACATACAAATGCACACCCCACAGACCCCACAAAAACAACAGACACTGACATGCTTCCATCACACGCAAACAGTACAAACTACATACACATACACACCATGCCCAACACACAGACTGCAGACACAGTACCAACACATCACACATACATCACACACACCAAACACCTGCACACTTCACATAGAGCACACCCATACGAGACAAACACCATACACACACCACTCATACACAGAACACATACATAGACAGTGCACTCACACTTCAAACATAAAACACAAAGAATATACATACACCACACACACCACACCTACACCACACACACATAAACACATTACCACACAATCCCCACATACACAGTGCACATATGCAACACACACCACGCATGTGCCACACACAAACCTCTCATACAACACATGCAGCACACACATATAACAGAAATACAGAACACATACCAAATTCACTACACACACCCCATGCCACATGCATGCCACACACCTACTATACACACACCAGCCAAAAATCACACACAGCAGACATACACCACACATACACATTTCATTTACCTCCTACACAACACAGTCACACCAAAAATGCCTAATATATCGAACACATATACATCGCCTACACAGAACACAGACGTTACACACACAAGGCACACACAGCCCATATCCTACAGAAACTCACACACACCACAGACACCACACTCATACCTTATAAACGACACATTCACCACTCCCATACCACACAAATATATCACATACACCTCACACACATAACACATAGGTAACACACATACACACTGCCAGACCCCCACACACTGCCTACAGACATGCACGCTACAAATACTAAATACACACCACACATACCACACACAGAGACATCACATATGCACCACACAATGACACAAACACACAGAAACCCCACAAACACCACACAAATGCCTAACACACATCCCACAAAGAAATCCAGAAACGGAACACACATTACCCATAATAGTCACACCACACATACAACACCGACACATGTAAATAACACACAGACAGGTACCACACATATGCCACACTCACATTCACCATGAAAACACACGAATACCACACACAACACTCATAGTACACACACACCGAAAGGACACCAAACCTACACCACACCTCCATCACAGACACATCACACTTACATGACACCCATACAATGCAAACACACACTACACACCATACAAACAATACACAACGAAGACATCAAACACATCCTACATTGAAACCACTTGTAAAACACACACACAACAGATTCATACCACACATCATTGACCCATTTAACACATGTACATCAGAAACAACACAAACATGACATATACAACCACACACCTACCCTCATCATATACACACACAAGCCACCCTGTACAACACATACACTACACATATTCCTCACATAACACATATCTCAAACACACACCACACATCTACAAAACACAAACCCACCACCACACCACAAATACACTACAAACACCTATACACAAATATGCCACATATTCCCCTCATGCACAAAACACATTCAACAAAAAATAACCACACATACTACAGCCACACACTCTGCATATACCGTCTACATGGCACAACTCTACCACTCACCCATGCCCCACATCACCACACACTTGCCACAGAAATTCAACATATTTATCTCACACACACACCAGACATACACCAAGTGCACACACAGAAACCACACAAAAACCAACATGCACATAAATACTTTATACAATATAATGCACATTGCACATGCAATATAAACTGTATGTACATACTACATATGCACAGGTCACATAACAACACACACCACTTATATACCAGAAACTCACAACACTTATTCCACAGAAAAGCACGCCAAACATACACAACACACACAACAAACACAGAGCATAATACACCACGCATACCACGCATCTCCCACCAACAGACCCCACATAGACCACATAAAAAGGCACTACACACACACACACACACACACACACACACACACACACACCATGCACACACCATGGATACAACACACTCAGTACACAGATACCACCCAAAACTATACCACATGTGCACCAAGTACATAGCACACAGATAACACACACAACACATATACCACAAACACATATATCAGACACACACACCACACGTACCCCCACCCGTATACATCGTGCAATCACCAACCATACACCATACAAAACACATCTCCACCACACACAAACCGCACATACATCACATGAAACACACACCACATACACACCACTCAAGAACGGCACACACACACCACACCTCTACCACACAGCTACACCCACATATTCAACATACCTACAGATACCACACATACACCACACAAGCCAGAACACTGATCAGACCGTCATACTCAAACAACACCATCTACACACACACATACACCACACCACACACTACTCCTATAATGTACACAGACACACACACACACACACACACACACACCTGCTTAGTCCTTGGTTGGCTGGTGTCAGCCTGCTGATACGTACCCAGCTTGTCTCCCTCCCCTGGCTGATTGACACGCCTTCATCACGAAGAGAAGGTGGTTCACCCATGCACAGAACTCTTCACGGCATGGCCCGCACAGAAAAAGCCCTTGCATAGAATAGATCACCGAGGCCCAGTTACAAACACTGGAAATTTGCCCCCAAAGCACCCCTGCTATCCCCAAGCCATTGCTACCTGTATTCACTGATGGGAAGGACAGGAAAAAGAGCCAAGGCCAGAAACTTTCTGTCTCTTTCAGCAGGAAGAATTTAGGCCTCTTGTTGACAGGGCTCCCAGGTGTAGCCAACAGAGGTTCCTTTTGCCCAAGCCCACAGGTGTTCCTTATTCCTGATAGGGTTAGCTCGCTAGGAAATTGTGCCAGTCACTTCATTTTCAACATTATCACATTCCCATTTCTGTTGAAGAACTCTGGCCCTCTGTATCCATTTCCATCCATAGGTTCTTTCTCCATACTAGGTTCTGCCTTGAGACCATTCAGATCCTGTGTCTCAGAGCAATATGCTCTCCTTTCAGCTGGGAGTCTGGCTGAGTCCTTGGGCCTGTGCATTAGGTTGGGCCACAGGATCACTTGCAATTTGGTCTCAGAAATATGTGGACATTGGGAGGGATAGGGTGTTTTAATATGCCAGCATAGGATGTTAGTGTGTAGGCTGGGCCAGAGGTTTTGAGAGGCAACTGGTCCCATTTCTGTAGCAAAAGGGAAACAAAGTGAAACTCTTGCCAGGTTTAGTTCATTCCCATTGGAATTCCCTTTGGCCCTCCTGGTAGCCATTCTTATAAGGTGGCTGTATTTCCAACTAGACCTTGGTTCCCATTCTTGGGATATGCAGATGTCCCTCACATGGCCCCCACTCAGTGCTTGGTGGCAAGTTTCCGTTCTGGTCCTGTCCTAGATGAGAGCAATCGGGATCTGCCATCGCCAAGGAAACTGGCGCTCTTTGTTCTCATCGCCGGCTGCTTCACTGGATGGGGAGTCCGCCGGCTCTGTTCTCGGACTGACTGAGATGCCTGGGCTCCGAAGACCAGATGGTGTGGGCAGGGGGAGCGCAGCAAGAGCACATTCGGTAACCGTTGGCTCAAGGCCCAGTTCCAAACACGTGAGCTTCAGATCTCACGTGATCTTGGGGCAGATCTCACGTGATCTCAGTCCAAATGTCGTGAGATGTCATTCAAGCCCCGTAAGACGTCGGACCAGGCAGCAAGATCTAGGGTCAAAACTCGTGAGGCGTTGGGCGGAGCTCTCAGGCCCTCAGAGGGAACTGGCACTCCCTAGCAGAGGCTGCTTTGTGCCCGTCAGGCAGGGAGGGATGGCCCGTGAAGCA
>NW_024426885.1:84043237-84051478 GCF_017311325.1 Ursus maritimus | reverse complement strand
AATGAATCAAACACCTACCACGTGCTGATCATGAAAATGAAGCGATCGTTAGGCTTTTCTGTCAGTTTCAGTTTCGCGAAGCAGGACAAACCTGTCCTCGCTTAGAGCAAAACAGAATCTCTCGGGAGCAGGAATCTGGCGAGCCACGTGACGCAAAGTTTGCAGGGGTTGAATTTTAGAAATGTAAACCGGCAATAATTCTGGGGCTGGTGGAACTGCTGAGAGGTTTCGTCTAACAACTGACATCTACGAGTGTGCATAAGCGCAGCTGCTGTCACCCGGGGGCCATGCCTCCGTCAGCTGACTGCTCCTCCCCTGAGTGTGGACCTCCCAGGGGCCTGTGTTACTATCCCAGACGGAGCAGGCTGCGGTGGCTGTGTGGTTTCTAACTATCCTACCTTTCCATAGCTGGAATCAGCACAGAATAGGGTACCTGCCCGACCGAAGAGGACGGGGTGCTCATTCCCAGGAGAGGACCGGCAGGGATCTGTTGATCCAAACGAGCTCCTTACTGCCTTGGAAATCCTAGTCCTCTGGAGTGGAACACACATGCATTTTAGGGGGCCTGGTGCATGAGTGGGGTGTGGCAAAAGCCTGCAGGGTGGGCACGCTGTGGTCAGCAGGCCCCAGGCAGTTGCGCAGCTGGGGGATCCCGGATAGCTGCACCCTCAGCAGGGACAGGAAGTTCAGAGCTGGGAGAGATGCCTCATGGTCGTCGCACCTCAACAACAAGCCAAGGGGCAAAACAGATTTCCTTCCTTGGACTGCCTTCTCACACTTTATTTTTTATTTTTTTAAAGATTTCATTTATTTGACAGAGAGAGACAGCCAGCGAGAAAGGGAACACAAGCAGGGGGAGTGGGAGAGGAAGAAGCAGGCTCCCAGCGGAGGAGCCTGATGTGGGGCTCGATCCCAGAACCCCAGGATTACGCCCTGAGCCAAAGGCAGACGCTTAATGACTGAGCCACCCAGGCACCCTATTCTTCTCACACTTTAAATATTTGAAAGAATTTCTGAGGACAGCTGACAGATAATTTAAAAAAATAATAATTTCATGCAAATGTTTTATGTGTTTCCCCAAGAGCCAACTCTAAACTTTTAACCGTGTGCAGATAATGATCTGGGAAGGTCTATAACAACGCAGGAAGATCTCTGTCACCATGTTGGCCCTGCAGCATCCGATCTCCCTTCCCACATCGGGGAACTTCCTACTTTAGAAGATCCCACCATAAACACTGAAGATGCTAGACGCTTATGTTTCCAGCCACCACGGCTGCTAGGATGTGAGAACGTGGTCTAGGCTCTGCCAATCCGATGGCCTTGCCCCAGACTTTGAATTGGAAGTTCTTGACTCGAGAAGCATGAACTGCACCATCTTATTCCAGAGAGAGAGATTCCCTTGCCCAACGCCCTTTGCAACCCCTTTCCCTCGCCTGCCCTGCTATAGAGGCTGGTCATGCCAAATGTGCTTTCTCAGCTTTCTTCGCATCACTAGATGAGTGTATGGCACACTTCTGGCCAGGGGAATACAGGTGGTTTGTCTCGAGATCTCTGGGAACAACCTCTTGCCTTCCTGCTATGGGAGTCACCCTTTCCTTCTTCTCCTCATTTCTGCCTTGACCGCGAATGTCTTATCTAGGGCTGCAGCAGCATGTGGCACAACTCTGAAGAGTTGTTAGAGCCAATATGCTGAGGGTAGTAGAGCAGCTCAAACAGCCGCAGAGTCCTTGACAGATTTTTTGGACAGTGGAATCCATGTTTGGCAACAACTGACTTCTAGATACGTGGGAAAAAGAAGCATTTCTTTTTAACCTATTTATTAACCAGGCTTTCTGTTCTCTGCAACTGTTTCCATTCCCAGCTGATACAAGCAGTTCCAGCGTCCAGCGCTGGTGTCGTCTGTGATGCAAAGGACCAGGTCAGAGCTGGTGGTGGTAGCACTCGATTGTTCCACAGCATTGTTTGGGGCGTCATTCCTCTCTCTTAGCCTCCACATTCCTTCAGAAGTCCTGAAGATTTTGTAAGCTGCATAATGTGCCTTTTGATACATTCTTTTTCTGCTTACACTAGCCAACGGTTAATAACAAATAAAAAAGATGAGGTCTTAGCCTGGATCATAATCCAATATGACTGGCGTCCTCATAAAAGGAGGAAAATTGTACTGAGATGTCCATTATTTCTATTGCTTGCAATCAAGAACCCTGAGAAATACAGAAATTGACACCAGGAGGGTTGGCAACAACCCACTCTCAGGAAATGGGAGGAAATTTGAGCTTGATTATCTAGCCTGGCTGGATTTAATGACAATGAAAATCCAAGCAGTATTAAGATGGTTCTTGCACAAAAGATTACTTGTGGTCGCTTGTAGCAATCACCCTCTACAATGAAGGTCCCACTGACTTTAGGACATTGAGAAACCAAGCGATTTCTTCCAGAGCACAGCATGAAGGGCACAGAGAAGTCAAGAACTGTGGGGCGGAGTGGTGGATCCCAATGGCTGGAAAGATGAAGGAGTGAATGGTCGAGTCTTAAATGATAGTTCAAGGCACAGTCTGAAAACAAGGGGCTTTCAATGGCTACTGAAAGAATATCTTATCTTTTGCATGAGCAACTAAAACCAAAAGGCAGATTCTGTGGGTTCCTGATTCATATCTGTTAGATTCGCAACCTCCTCTCGTCTCTCGGTGGTGGTTAGGGGACTGACTGGAAAGAGTGAGAAATGGGACACACGGGACTGAGGATTCACAGTGCACAAAGCGTCCCTTGTTTTAGGAAGTAGCCCCTTCTCCCTGCTGTTCTGCACTTGCTTGAAGACCTATAATGTTCTTGCTAAGAAAATTGCTTTGCAAGGTGGGGTCCAAGTCCCTTTATACCTCTCCTCTCCTCATTGTCTTCAGACCAAAACCAGAGCTAAATGCCAACATGTCCCTCATGTAATAAAGCCAAACCTAGATGGGGGAGACTTACACACCAAGGTAAATGCAAGAGTTTGCTCTTTATACTGGCAAAGGTCTTAGGGGTACATGTGGGAATCAATTCTGAGGGTGCTAAACCAGGGAGAGAAGAACAGGATATTACTTCCCAAGAGATTCTAGCTCGATGAGCTTCCTGGAGTGGGGGAGTGGTTCTGTTTGCTTACTTGCTTGGTTGAAAGAAACCTGGTGGCCCACACCGAGAGAAGCTGAAATGCATGAATTCCTTTGGCCTAATGGAGAAGCAGGACCCAAGGAAATAGGAATGCTGGTGTGGATTGTGTATGACCCATTCACCAATCCCCTAACTCTGTTCCCTGAGAGGGACCGGAAAGATGTTCCTTTCATCAAGGCATTGAGAAATCCATTGTTGAGGGAAATGCCACCATCTCTCAAAAGCACCGTCATGGCTGTTTCGTGTACATCAGGGATGCTGTCGAGAGCTGCTAGGGTTAAACAGACTCCCTCATATTCGCCAGGATTCCAGGTGCCAGAGGTCAGTGGTGGCACAACCACTGGGAGAGGCAAGGCCCTCTCAGTGGAAAGCATGCTGACTGTCACCATTCTCAGGGACTGTCTGGGAATCAGAATTGTCTGCACACCAGATATCTTTGGCAGAAACTAGTCGATCATGAGCCCTAGCACCAAAATAGACAGGCAGTTCTCTATGGCCCTGCATGATCCATATGATATAAGCAAATCAAAATGCTCCAGATCTGACAAGTCATCAACAGACAACTTATACCCATGTGCAATTCTGAGGCCTGACCTTGAATGCTACAGAAGTAGTAACTTCCTACAATGTCCACATTTAACTGTCCAGTTGATGCAGAAGATGAATGGGTCTTGGAGAGTGACAGTGGATATTATAAACTTAATAGGGTGGTAACTTTGTACAGCAAATCCATGCAGCCTAGGGAGGAAATGCTCTTTTCTCATTTCCCATTAAACAAAGAACTCCAAAGCCAATGTTGTCTCATTTGGCAAGGATGGCTTCCCATCTTGCTCCACTTATATCAACTCTGATTCCATGTCCCAGTCTGGTCTATAGAAATTGTAATCATCTCACTGTTCTTTAGGACATCACAGTGACTACAACATTGATGAGATCATGCTTGAGGACCTAAAGAGCATGCACTGTAGTTATTCTAGATATGTTAGTAAGAAACATGCAAATCATGGTGTGGGATATAAGTTTCATGAACCAACAGGGGCTTGTGACCTTAGGAGACAATTTTAGAGAGTCTAGTGATCTAGGTAGGTTAAAATAGCTTCTCCAAAGGAGGAGCTGTTGCACCTCGCACGATCTCCTACAGGAAAGACAGAGACAATGCTTCAAAGTCCTCTATGGAAGCAACATTTGTGATATTAGGTGTGCTTCTCTGACCTACTTACTGGGTGACTCAAAGGGTGCCAATTTTGAGGAATGACCCAGAGATAGAGAAGACTCTCCAGTATGTTCATGCCGCAGTGCAATCTGTTCTCCACCCAGTGGATCCGATGGTGCTCCAAGTGTCAATGGCGATTGGAAGCATGTGACAAACCCTATTAGGAGAATCACAGTGTCAACCGTCAGTGTTTTGGAGCAACCCCATACCTTCTTTCTGAAGTAACTAGTTTCCTCTTGAGAAAAAGACTTGGCCTGCTACTGGGCCATGGAGTACACTGAATGCCTTATCAGGAAAGTCAGTTTACCATGCAGTCCGAGCTGCCCGTCTTGAGCCTGATGTTATTTTGATCCATCAAGCCATCAAGTCAGGTCACCAAAAGACCCAGTGACACTAGAGACTCTCAGTATTCAAGAGGATAGGTTAACTTGTCCCATGGGTGTAAGCCAACTTCTCTCCCTAGCTAGCCTACTGCTTATTCAGTGGGTTCATGGACACAGTGACCAATTAGACAGAGACTGAAATTATCTAGGTTTTTGTTTTGTTTTGTTTTAACAATTTAGACTTCCCCTTCCAAGGCTGCTCTGGCTTCTTTCCTGCATCACCAACCAACTGTGAGTGTTCCAAAAGGTACCAGATTCAGAGGAGGTCCTACACAGCCACCTGGAAGCAGATTATATAGACTTCTGTACTCATGGAGGGGATCAGTAATTTGTGCTCACTGGAATAGACAATGTTTCTGAACTTGGATTTACTTTCTTTGCCCACCATGCCTGTGCTATCATGCTCAGACTTTCTGACCGCCTTGTTCATCACCATGGTATTCCACACAATATTGCTTCTATGGACGTCACGTTACACCAAAAGAAGAAATGAGGTGGGCTAATATCTGTCCCTTAGTAGGAGCTGGCTTATAGAATAATAGAATGATCAATTGTAGACTAAGTGCCTGCTGGAAGACACCTGTAAAGGCAACATGACTGCCCTGTATTCATAGGATATCTTCTGATCTCAAGGCCAATATATGGTGTTTCTCCTGCAGCCAGGATCCATGGGTACAGGATCCAAGAGGTTTACATCTCTATTGTGCCAAATGACCCATTTGCAAAGTTTTCATTTCTGTTCCCTTCTCCTTTGGGCTTTGCTAGTTTGAAGGTCACAGCAACCAAGGAGGAATTCTTCTAGCAGGGGACTCAAGCATAGTTCCTTTGAGATTGAAATGGAGACACTGGCTCTTTCAGACTCTTCATACCAGTGGTTGAGGTCGCAAAAAGGGGGAGTTAGTGTTGACTTTGATGACAGTGACGCTCAAGGGAACATAAGGTTGCAGTTATATTGGCAAGAGGAAGCCAATAGAATCTAGCGGTGATGGGCTCTCTTATACTGGTATGTCCAATGTGTTTTGTTAAAAAAAAAAAATTAACATACACAGATCCCTCAGGCATGAGGGTTATCTCCTGATTAGCTGAGATGCTAAATAAAAGGGAGATTTTATAATATGCATTTAAGAGAGGAGTCATAAATTGGTATAATTTTATACCACTTATAGTCTTGTGACCACTTGCAAAAATAAGGACTCTAACTTCTACTTATATTTTCTTTCTTGCTGCGTCCTATGTATATTTATGTCTACTTTAATTGCTTTTTACTTTTAATTTTCTTCTGTTTATATAGGATAAATTAGTGATATATAACTTAATATAAGGATCAGAATATTGAGATGGGGTCGTGGCAGAATTAAAGGAGGAAGGACTATCACCCACAGGTCCTGGACTTCAAGCTGGACTCAGGAAATGATCCTTCAGTGTTACCCCTTTGTGGGGAGGAGTGAAGGTATTTTGCATGCGTACAAGGTATATTGCATTATATTAAGTGGAAGCATTTTTGTATGGTTTTTATTTTCAAAAATGTAAGAATAGTATAAAGCACATCTGATGCTGGTAAAGAATGCTAGTTCCTCCCCAAATCCACTCTCCTCTTTGTCCATAATAACGGAACCTTGACTTTCAGCCATATGGAACAAAAACTACATTTCCTAATCTCTCTTGCAGTTGTCTCATTAAGGTAACCAAGTTCCAACAATGAGGTGAAAGTGGATGCATTCTGTGGTATTTCTGCCTCCATAAACAGGAAAGGACAAGTGCCCGCTAGTTCTGTCCTGTCCTTCCTAATGTCAGCCTGGGAGGCGGATGCAATGGTTGGAGAGCCAGTAGCCATCTTGGTCATAAGGTGGTCTTTTGAATAGAGGTCTTACACATGAGGAGAAATATCAGGGCCTGGGCCTCTGATGACAAATTACATTCTCTCAGTATAATAAAACATAAACAGATACTTTTTGAATGCCCAGGCAAGCACAGGGAAGACACTGGTAAACAAGGCATAGTTTGTAGCCTAAGGAAACTTAGAAACAAGTCCTGTGGCTGGCCAATTAGGCAAGGTTGCTCTGTGAACACACAGGCGCTCTAACCTAATCCGGAGTAGATGGCGGGTGGTGTAACCTGGAAAAACTTTCTGGAGGAAGTAACCTCCTTATAGATGACTAGGATTTGGCTGGTTGTTGGAGGAAGGGGTGGAAAGAGTTTTCTAGGCGTAGGGGAGTTAAGAGGTGTTTAACAGTCTGTAACACCTCTTAAGAGAAAGAAGACAGGGAGGTAAGCTACGGTAGGAATGTGGACTTTATCCTCAGAACGATGAGGGGCAAGCGAAAGCTATGAAGCGTGGTAATGACATGGTCAGACTTACTCTTCAGAAAGATCACTCCAAAAATAAAAAATAAAAAAAAAGAAAAAGAAAGAAAAGAAAAGAAAGATCACTCCAGCTGCTTTGTGCAGAAGGGATAGAGGGGAACAAGATCTGAGGTGGAGGGATGTTTTCTCTTGGCGTGAGAAGAAAAAGAGGAACGAGAAAAGGAGATTGACACCAAGGGCACACTTGGTCTTGATGAAGCACCTGAAATGTGTTGGGAAAGTGTAAACACTAATTTGGAGGAAAAACAGGACTGGATCCAGGCTCCACTTGGCCCGCTTTAGAAAAAACACACAGGCACGAAGCTGACTATAAAGATGAGAAAAGGAGTCAGAAGAAATTACTGGAGCCTCGGAGATTCGGGCCTCTTTCTTGCATATCCGAACTGCTTGTCCAAACTCGCCTCCAGAGGTCAGCCGGGCATCTCCTGTGCGCCCGGAGCGCTCTGCACCCTCCCCCGGGCACCCGGGGTAACGCTCCAGAGACGCCCTGCGGCGTCAACCAAGTCAAGTTTTCCGTCTGCGAGGAGCGACCCTCTCAGGCGCGGCAGAAGAGCAGTCTTGGAGTCTGGCGGACAGACCGCCCCCCTGGCTGGGCTGAATCCGAACGGGAGCCTGTATGCTCAGAGCGGTCACCCTTCGCTCTGGAGTCCTGTGGCCGCCGTGGCTCTGACCCCCTCCCCCAGCTCCTCGCGGTACTAACGCGGGGCTGGGACGTGAGGGGCGCAGCATGCACCGCGTGGATCTGCGGGAGAAAGATGTCCTGGTTACGGCCGAGCCGACGCAGTAGCCACAGGAACCATTTCTGTCCTCACTCTGAGTATACATGACCTCACAAACACAAACTCTGTCCTGGGCATTTCTGGGTTTAGCCATAAACAGCATCCCAGCCTGAGATTTCCAAGGAAAAACGCCGGCCACTTCATAGCCAGTTTTATTTTTAATGAAAAAAAAAAAAAAAAAAGGACTTACAAAGTTTGTTGTTTTGAAATAAAAGACTTAACTTCTGCAAAACAAGTAACTAATCCTCAGCAGACAGCGGGAGGCAGCGGGAAGCACCAAAGGAGGGCGGGCGGTTCCGGGGGCGTCAGGTGGTGCGCGGAGCGAGGTGTCTGACGTGGGGCAGTGCGGGGAGCG
>NW_024426885.1:84025298-84043227 GCF_017311325.1 Ursus maritimus | reverse complement strand
GCGGGGCCGCGGGGTGGGTGCCCGCTGGCGCACCGGGCAGGGCAGGGGCGCGCGCGGCTGGCGGGCGCGCGGGGGCGGCGGGCGCGGCGCTGCCAATCGCAGACAAAGGCCGCCCCAGTGGATCATGTGGTGCCGGGGGAGGAAGTGCGGCTTGTTTTCTTTCCTCCAGTCGCAGGGCTCGGGCGGAGCGCGATGCCGGGAGACCCCCACGGGGGCGGCGGCGGCGGTGGCGGCCGCGAGCCCAGATGACGCGCCCCCGCCCCGCTGCATTGCCCCCAGCCCGATGGAGGCTCCGCCGTGGGACCCCCTCCGCAACGACTCGCTGCCGCCCACGCTGACCCCGGCCGTGCCCCCCTACGTGAAGCTCGGCCTCACCATCGTCTACACCGTGTTCTACTCGCTGCTTTTCGTGTTCATCTACGTACAGCTCTGGCTGGTGCTGCGCTACCGCCACAAGAGGCTGAGCTACCAGAGCGTCTTCCTCTTCCTCTGCCTCTTCTGGGCCTCCCTGCGGACGGTCCTCTTCTCCTTCTACTTCAGAGATTTCGTGGCGGCCAACGCGCTCAGCCCCTTCGTCTTCTGGCTGCTCTACTGCTTCCCCGTGTGCCTGCAGTTCTTCACCCTCACGCTCATGAACTTGTATTTCACGCAGGTGAGTCGCGGGAGGCACCTGGGACGGCGCTCACCTGGCGGTGCGACCCCCGCCCTGCGCGCGGCGCCAGCTGCGGGGGCCAAGGCTGCTGGGGGCGGTCACGGAGCCACGCGGCCCAGAGTGTGGGCAGAAGGCTCTGGCTCTGGGGTCGCCCGATCCCTGTCCTGCCTGCAGCCCTTTCTGTGAGGTCACGCCCTCCCATTCCCAAAAGAGGCGAAAGAACGAGAAAGTGTGGGCCGGAGCCACCAGTCGGTCTCTGCCCGTGTAACTCCGCATTATCCGGTGGGTTTGGGGCCCTCCCTGTCCTGGCACAGCGGTAGCCTCCCGCACACAGCAGAACGGGTACTGCTGGGCGGTGTGCCCACCAGGGAGGCTCGAACTCTAGAACTTCTCCTCCGTCCCCTCATCCCAGAGCATCTGGTCTGAGCCTGGACAGGTCATCTGCACGATGGCCTCCAGATTTGGGTCAGACACCGATATTTTTGAGCGACGGCGGGGCGGGACTGTCCCGTTTTGGATGAGATGTTTTTAATCTCCTGCTTCAGAGCCCTGCCGAATGATCTAGAGCTCACGAATTCATTTCTCAGGGTTGCTAAACAGCAGTCTGCTGTAGCACCCAGCTGGGGCAGCAGGAGGTCAGGCTGGCTGTCTGAGCTGGTCTGAGAGGCCCCAAGAAAAAGCCATGAAGTTTACTGAGGCTCTTTCACGGGCCAGAGGAGCCAGCTTATGGGGCATATTGTTAATAAGTGAATGGGAGAACATGTGAATGGGCTCAGCTGCTGTGACTTAAGGAAAGGACAGTAATTGTAAAGTGCTTTGCAAATACCGTGTAAAGTATTGCAAAAAGGCTTAATTAGACAACGCCATCATCGTCATCTCTGATTCTCATTAGCTTTCCAAGCACTAAAATGTCCATTTTCAGCAGGAGTCTACCCATGTCACCGGGTGACGGTCATGTAAGAGCTCTCTCACGGAGAGAGGCATTCTGTGCAGCCAGGCATTCTGGTCCTTTTAGCAGCGTCCCTGTTTCTCTAAAGAATATGTCTTCAAAAAAGAAAGGCAAGAAGAGGTAGGAAATGGTTGCCCTGATGTGGTGGGAGCCCGGGACTGAGAATCTGCAGAACCATGGCTACAAAATAGCGTTATGTACAAGTTAGTGGCTGTTGTAGTCCTACAGAAACAGCTCTACACTGGTAGCCTTCTGATAAGTCTGCTGTATCCTCATGTTTTCCAGTCCACGAGTCATGGGTATTATCTGTCCAAATACCACTTTTGAGCCCAAAAGCTAGTCAGGCAGTCATCAGCTCCATTGCAGACCCTCCAGCTTTTTAATCAGATCGAGGGAGGTAGTTCTAGCGAGATACACAGGTCAGGTAGGTTGATGTTACTACAAGAACTGTGACAGTGAGCATATTTTGTGTTGCGGTCTTTGTGTCCCTTTTTAAGAAAAAAAAAGGGTGGGGTGGGGGAAGGAAGACAAAAACTGAGGCCAGTGCCATGGCTCTCTGCTAATCACATGCAAATTGTGCACTAGCTGGATTACGGGCAGGGCTGCACATTTTCTGCACTGTCTGCTGGTTGGCAAGTAAATGCTGAGCGAGGGAAAGAGTGACCAGGCCGAGAGAGCCACTCCAGCCAAGCGGCCCCAAGCCCTTTGTATCTTCCAAGTCTTGTTTCCTGGGTGGCTGGCAGGAGAAGGTGGTACCTAAGTGCTGGCCTCCGAGACCCTGCAGGGCAAAGCCATGCCCTGGCTTCCTGACAAATACTCTGTTTCTGGGGGGGTTCTAGCGGGTCACCCCTTTGACTCTCAGCTCTGAGAGTTTCTCCTTTCCTCTCTCTCCCACGTGCCTTCTCTTAGACAAGGTTCTCAACCACTGGAATGGCCCGGGGAGCTTTATGGCCCCGCGCCCCCGGGCCCATCTCAGAACGAGTCCACCAGATTTGGGAGGGAGGGGGCAAGGCGCAAATCAGGAAGCACGCACTGGTGCTAGGCTCCGTCCTAATTGGTTTGTCCTGTTCTTCACAAGAGCCCTCTGACGAGAGTGATGTGACGGTCCCCATTTTGTGGAGGGCCAGAGAGGTTCAGTGGCTCACTCAAGGTTACATGGTCAGGGCATGGAAGTGATGGGAGGCCCCCCACATCTCTGCGTCTGCGTGATGGCCCGTGCTCTGTGGTACAGTGTTCAGATGGGAAAGCAGTCTACGGTAGATGCAGCCCTGTCCTCTGGGAGCCGAATCCCCGGCTGGGGAGATAGGAACTGTATACGGCACAGCTAGGCGATAACTCAGGGCGCTTAGGGGTGTATGTTTAAGCTCTGAGAGGCTTGAGTGGGACCCGAGCCCTCAGAGAAGAGGCAGGTTTGTGGCAGCTCGGGAGGCCGGGTGGGAAGAAGGAGAGGGCAGAAGTTTGGGAGGAACTGGAAGGTGCTCCTGCAGCTGGGGGACATCGTACCGTCATTGTCCTGTGCTCGGCACCTGGCCCAGCGCCCGAGGCTGACCTACGTGTCTCTGTGGAGCCTCCCTGATAAGCGGGGAGAAGGGTGTTATCATCTCCCCGCGGAGGGGCGGGTTGGTGAGGAGCTTGTCCAGGCGCCTGCAGCCTCTGTGGCACCTCCCGGCCCGGCTCCTGGGGGCCATGTCCCGTCCCTGCAGGGCCTGGGGTGGAAGGGTGCCTCCTGTGCTCTCGGCCTCTCCTCCTCCATCCTGGGAATCCGGCTCTTCCGGGCCTGGCCCGAGGAGGGGCAGCGTTGTCCCAAGTGACACTCTGCCTGTTCGGGTCCAGCCTCTGGCTCTGTGGGTGACGCTGCCATGCAGCCGCATCTACATGGTGGACCCTACTTTATCCTGGCTCCCTCTGCCTGTCTGCCTTCTGTCCAACCCCTTCTTCAGGTGTGGCCACACAGGTCATGGGCTGGTGCCCCCCCGGGGTCTCCTCCCAGGTCCCCACCTGCCCCTTTCCTTCTCTGCTGCCTACAGAAACCCCAGGTGGAGACGGATACCGCCCCCCGAGGTCCGGGTGCCCTCAGACCTCCACTGCCCAGGTTGGCCTCTGCTGGGACTCTCCACAACCCACTTTGTTGTCCTGTCTACACCCCTTGGGTCTGAGCCTTCCCAGCTCAGCGAGCGCCTGTCCATGGAGTGGTGTGGTGAGGTCCCCTGCTTCCTAACCCCCCTGAGCAGTTCCCCTGGGGTTTTCTCCTCCGTGACCTGGGGTGAAGGTCGCACCTCCCACCACGCATGCTGCTCTCCTGCCAACAGGCTGATGTCTCCTCTTCTCCACTCTCTACCTTCTCAGACAGGCTGGAAGGTGGGGAGGAGGCTAGTGGTAGGACTGGTTCTGCTGACTCTTAGCAGGCCCTGTGTGAGGTGTGTGAACGGCTGTGTGAACGTCTGGCCCCAAATGTCTGGGGCTGTCTTTGGAACATGGAGTGTTGAGTACCTGCCGTTTCTGGCTCTGGTCCCCAGCATCAGTGCAGGGTACAGCCAAACTCCTGCTCAGTTCCTCGCTGTACCAGGAAGTGGTAGGGCCAAGGCTTGAACTGAGGTCTGTCCTCCTTGTGCATGGGGTGTTGGGGTGCCCTCCACCCCAGGCTGTGGGGTCGAGGCTCAGTAGCTGAGGCTGCCAGCATCTGTGTCAGGGCAGCCCCTGGGCGAGCAGGTCTATCTGTAGAGCTCCTGGTGTGGCCATGGGCTCAGCGGATACCTGGGCAGCCGTGCCTTCCAGCCATTTTCCCCTGAAATTACGGGTCTGGACCTCAGACTCTTGGGGCCCCCGAGTTGGGTGGGGTGGGGTGGAGTGGGGTCAACTTCTCACTGCTTCAGCTTTGTCTTGAGCCCGATGACAAATCCCTGCCATGACAGAAGGGCATTTTGAGGAAGGAAAAGGAGAAGTGAACTCCTGGGACGGCGGGGGGTAGGGGGGTGGGGGGACGTGGTGTGATTAATGGATGCTGACGCAGGAGCCGGGACTCCAGCACGTCTTAGAGGGCGGCCGGGAAGCTGCAGGACAGTTGCTTGGGGGGAAGGGGCAGAGCTGAGGCTCTGAGGGTGCTGGAGCATCTCGTGGGAGTCTGGGGGTCATGGGGTATGCGCAAAGGCCTATAGAGGAGGGGGCAACGCTGGGAATGGAAGGAGCAGGGCCTGTGTGGGCAAGACCGAGGTTGAATCCTGGCTTCACCCATAGTGCAGCTCCCTTGGCTGGTTACTGACCGTCCTCCCCAGGAAAGCACCAGCCACGGTGCTCCTTCCCCTCGTTGGAGCAGGTTAAAGGAGACACCGTCTGTGTTGTGACCCTTTGCACCTCAGTTAAGGTGCTCTTTCTACAGCTAACAGGAGGGACCCTGGCTCTTGCCCAGACACCAAACCGCAGTCTGGAAGGTCAGACCCCAGTACCGGCTCTGCCTTATCACCCCACCGTGTCATCAAAATGACTTTTACTGCCACATTGCACTTGGCCCGCCTTAGGGGGCGTGTGGAACTGAGTGGCTCCCCACGGCTCCCGCTCCTAAAGCCCAGAGCTGGGGGAGTGGGAGGTCCAGCGGCCCAGCCCTTCATTTTGCAGATGAGCGACCAAGGCCAGGAGAATTCTAGTGACTTGTCCAAGGTCACCCAGGCTGGTGTGAAGAGCCGGGTCAAGACCCAGCTCCTGTGACCCTGTGCTTGCCGCACACGCCACCCCTAATTCGAAATGCACCCCCGTCCTCATCCTTGCTGATGGGGAACCAGGAGGCCGCCAAAATCGAATCCAAGGACCCTCTCCCCACCCCTACCAGGAAAAGGGAGGTGCTGATCTTAGGAATAAGTGAGTCTTGCTGTGGTTCTTGGCCGTCTGTTAATCAAGACGTGTTTACCAAATACTGTTGTGTGTCAGGTCCTAATCCAGGAGGTGTGAGGAGGGGCGCTTCTAGGCCTGTTGGTGATTATGAAGAAGTAAGAAGCTTAGGAACGCGCAAGGCAAGCCTTTGACAGTCCCTAAGTACCTTATTTCAGAGCTGGGACCAAACAGTCACACCAGGGCAGGGAGTATGCTCGGCCTCACCTCTGTGCAGCACACCCATGACCTCTTGGTCCCTGGCACTGGCTCCTTGTGGTCACTCAGTGGGCTCCCAGCCTCCAGACCTGTGTGTGTGTGTGTGTGTGTGTGTGTGTGTGTGTGTGTATACCTGTGTGTGCTTCTCTGCAAGGGCCTGCACACATGGAACCCAGGAGAAGTTCCCTTATTTGCCTTCAGTCTACCGTCCAGCCCCAGCCCCTCCCAGGAAGTAGCTTCCCCATCTCACTTCTAAAAATTTCCCTCAGCAAAGGCCTTCTGATTCTACAGCCCAGTTGCCCAAGATCGCTCCTCCACGCACAAGCTTTTAATTCTCTCTGCTGCCGTTATTATTGCTTCAGTGCCGACCTAAGGTGAACCACGTTTCGTGAATGCCCTCAGCACTCTCAGGAACGATTAGACTCTCACAGCGTGCCCGAAATCCAATGCCACTGACCACGAAGCCTTGATTTCCCAACAGCAGAAGCTGGGCTGAGCCTGCCGGCTGGGTCCTTGTGCACAGAGCACAGAACTGCGGCTCCTGTCCCCACCAGGAGCCTTGGTCTGGGTCCCACACACCGTGCCACCTATGGGGTTTTGTGGCATCTTTTAGTGCCCCCATCTTTCCCTGGGTCAGACAAGCAGGGACTAGTGGGGGCAGGGGGAGAGCACAGTCCCAGGGCTGGCTTATCCCTGGGGGGAGGGGGTTTACTCACAGCTGTGTCCAACACCACGTGCCCTCCCCAACCAGGGGGCCATCGTGCATCCCTCATCTTAGCCCCTAAAGGCCTCCAGTGCCAGGGAGGGGACCATCTGGGAGGTGACGTCATCAGGGCGATGAGGGACGGCCTGACCAGAGAAGGACGTGGGCAGAATGGAAGGCTGCTCGTCCCTGAGACATCACTCACAGACTCTCAGGTTTTTGAGACAGCAAATCACGTGCTCTGCGGAGTGGCTCTGGTCAGGGGGTTCCTGTTTTCCTTGTAGCTGTAGCCAGAAGAGAGCAGTCTCTTCCTGCTGTATGGGTCTGTGTCGGGCCTGACATTCTGGCAGGTTGGTTTTCTCGGGACAGAAATGGCCTCAGCCAACAGTCCCGACGATACCCGCCACACTGGCACTCAGAGGTCTGCAGAGACTTGTCGATATTTTACTTTTTATTTATCCCAGGCCTAAAGTTTAGAGTCTGTTCACCAGTGAGGACAGATGAAGCCCGAGTGGACTTTCTCTACTGGTGGGTTGATTTCCCCAAATTTGCGTGTGGCGAGCCGCAAGAGAGGAAGGAGTATGCGTACCCATGTCAGTGTCTTAGGCCTTGTGAGCCCCATATGATCTCTGCTGTGTTTTCTTTTTTTTTTTTTTTTTCATATGTCTCTTTTAAAAGATAAAAACAGCTCTTAGCTCGCAGCCCGTTCAGAAACAGGCTGTGGGCTGGATTGGTCCTCGGGGGACCAGGTTAGAACAAACCCAGCATTTCTCACCAAGCTCCCACCCCATCTTTGTCCTATTATTTTTGCTGGGACGAGTTGGAAACAGGCTTGGGTTTTCATCTCCTGCTTGGAGAGTGTCATTGGTTTTGAACAAATCTTATTGATCACCTATGCAGGTGCCTAAGGCCAGAGGCAGTAAGTTGGGATTTCTTCCCTGAAGGGCCACTGACTATGGGGAAGGACAGACAAACAGCAACGGAGTGCCCTGAGTCACATGCCACCCATAGCACACAGAAAGAAACCTGTCTCCTGCCGGCTGGGGGAAACACAGGTGAGGGCCCTGCACTGACCTGATGTCCTGTGACATCATCAGCCCTCTGCTCCTTTTGTGGCAGACACACTTGCTAAGCATGATACTCAGGGAGTAGTCCCCACACACAATGGCATCAGCTCCCCAGGCTGCCCCCTGCCCCCTGCTGCCCTCGCCGGTTTCCAGACCCAAGAACTGCCGGGGGCTCTGTTGCCCATCAGGCATCGTGTGTGGCCGGTGGCAGATGGAGCAGGGAGAGAAGTGTGCAGAATGTGAGCTCCATGGCTCCCCGTGGGCTTGGCCCCACGTCAGGGCTGCATGCCTGTCCCAGGGGACAGTACAAGTGTCCACACACAGCTTTCACACGGTGACACCAGTTTCCACCGCAGCCTAGAGAATCATTCGCTCGTTCAACAAGTATGTTTTTAAAATTTAGGTGAAATTCACACAACATAAAATTACCGTTGTGTTGGGTACAGTTTAGTGGTACGTGGGCCCTTCACGCTCTGCAGCTATCACGTCTGTGTAATTCTTGGACGTTTCCATCCCCCCAAGTCCCTTCCCCCTCTCACCAGTCCTGGGCAGCCACGAATGTGCTCTGTGTCTCCATGCGGTGAACTGTTCTGGATATTTCACATCAAAGGAATCACACTGTCCATGGCCTGCTGTGCCTGGCGTCTCTCACCAAGCGTGATGTCTTCGAGGCTCCTCCGGTTCATGGCAGGTGTCACGACATCATTTCTCCTTGAGGCTGGATGATAGTCCATGGGCATCTGCCACAGGTGGCCATCCTTTCCCCCATTGACGGACATTGAGGTGGTGCTCTCTTGTGTTTCTGAGAGCCTGTTACTCTCCAGATGCTGTGTAGACAGGGTTAAGGGCACACATGGCTCCTGCCTGGATGGCAGTTGGTGTTGAGTGGATAAACAGACAAACAGACTACATTGTTGCCGTTGGCTGACATTGCTTGGTGACTTTCCTTACGCTGGTGACACAAAGTAGGATGTTTCCAATGGAAGGTTGGGGGCTTAGGTCACTCCTTCATCTCTACGATTCTCCCTCTAGGGTGCATGTTGCTTGTTTTTAAAAGAACCAGTGGCTTTTGTTACGATTTAAGTGTAAGGCAAATCCATTTGCTCTGGTGCGTGCCTGGCGACAACTTCCTGGGGTTCCGAGCATTGAGATGGAAAGTTGGTGCTTGGGGGAAGTCTGGTTAGCTCCCTTTCCGTTCAGAGCAGATATGGTCCCTCCTCCCAGGACAGCTCTTCACAGATGTGGTGGCTGATGGATCCTCCCAGGTCCTGTCCGCATGGGGTGGGACATTCTCAGTTCCTTTCATTGTTTCTGATGGGATGTGGGTTTGTCCCTCACCATCCTGGTCCCTGTCCCTGGAGGCCCCACCCAGTGGCCTGCGGTGAGCCGGGGGCAGCTGCAGGAGCAGATGGAGGGCTCGCTGCTGGTGTCCCGCCACATTGCCTCCTCTCTGGGAAGGACCGAGGGCAGTTGCGTTGGCGGTGGATACAAGGAGTGTCGCCCATGCCGTCTTGGGCTGCGCGGGCTGCCGTAACACAATACCGTGGACTCTGTGGCTTCACGGCACGGGATTTCTCTTAGTTCCAGAGCTGGGAGTCTGAGATCAGGGTGTCACTACGGTTGGACTCCGGTGAGAGCCTCTTCCAGGTTGCAGATGGCAACTTCTCCTTGGGTCCCCACATGGCGGAGAGCAGAGAGCGCTCTCTGGGGCCCAGTTTAGGAGGACACTGTTGCCCCTCTTCACACTCCTGACCTGACTGCCTCCCGGAGGCCTCACCCGCTGACGCCATCACACTGAAGAGCAGGACTTCCGTGATTTGGGGGAACACCAGCAGCCGGTCCGTAGCAGGCACCACACTGCCCCCAGCCAGGGCACGTGTTCCCGGGAATGTCAGAGTTCTCCTCATTTCTGAGGCAGAAAAGGGCACGTATTGCATGGCGCACTGGGTGTTACACGCAAGTAATGAATCATGGAACATTACATCAAAAACTAGGGATGTGTACTGTATGGTGACTAACATAATATAATAAAAAATATTAGTATAAAAAAAAAAGTTATCTTGGGGGTGGTGAGGAAACACCGAGGCATTTTCACTGCTAACTTACACTGTAGTTCTGCGAAATTTGGTGCAAGGATCATTGCCGTGGTAAGACGTGGCCCTCTGTGGCCGCACGGGGCCTTCCTTCCTGGAGCCTTGGGGCCTGGCTGGCCGCTGACCCCCAAGCTAAGGTTCCTGTACTGGGGAAGGTCCGCTCCCTGCTGCGACGGTGTGGCTGTGTGTGTGTTGCTCGTCTGCAGCAGCTGCAGGCCGGGCCTTGACCAGCACATCGTGACCCGCGGTGGCCGTTGCCATAGGAGCGGCTCAGAAACATACAATCGTGGCACCTCGTGTGGTCAAGGTCCTTTCCACTCACGAGGCTGAAGAGAGAGAACCCTGCCGGGGCGATGATCTGCACGGTCAGTCTCCATCCGTCCCAGTGAGTCGGCAAGCGCTTCTCCCGTGGCCTCTGCCCAGGGGAGTCAGTGGGCCTGGGGCGGGACTGGGCTGCTGTGACCCAGGTGTTGTGGGGGCTGCTGGGCCCACCTCCTTCTGCCCCCTGAGAAGAAGGCTGCAGCAGGACAGGTGGGGCTTCCCAGGGCAGAGGCCACAGGCCCTTCAGGTCCTAGAGTTTTAAAGGTAGAAGGCACCTGAATATTGGGACTAACCCTTTTGTCTCACCAGTAGACACCAAGGCCCGGAAAGGCGAAGAGAGGTCCTCAGGGCTGAGCCGAGCAGGTTCATGGCTGTCTGGCCAGCCACAGCCCTGAATCCAGACACTCAGGTGCCCGACGACGACGACGAGAAGCAAGGAAACTGAAGGCCAGGCTCCGTGTGTTGCTGGTTGAATGTGAGGGGCACTCTTGGGGGCACCACTGCCCCTCCTGGGCTGTCTGCTGGCCTAGAGCCTTCTGGGGCAGCCTGGATGGTGTGGGCGCCATCAGATGGAGCCCAGTTCTGTTGAGGAGGACAGGGAGATCCTCTGAGCCCTGGAGGTGTGCAGGCAGGAGCAGAACTTGGCTGGACCGGTGGGAACTGGAAACAGGAGAGGACGGGAGGAAGCAAGTGCAGATGCCTCTTTCCTGTGAGGCCTTTTCTCTGTTCCCCGAGGGAGCCCTGAGAGTCAGGGACAGTTTGGGCGTGCGGCCCAGCTCTTGCTCCTAGTCCCACTGTGCGGTGACACGGACACACACGTGCGCACCCACGTGCGGGCGCCTGGAAGGGCATCTCGGGTGCTGGCTCAGCCTGACGGGACAGCACAGCATACTCTCCGGACGGCTGCAGACAGCTCACAGCACTTGCAGGGAAGTTCAGAGGGGAGGCAACATCACCGTCTGTCCCGGGATCCCATGCGAAAGCAGCTTACGCCAGTGCTGGGGACTCTGTCTGTGTCCTCGGGGCAGCACGAGGCCAGGACATGAGCAGGACTAGCTCCTTGCACGGTGAGCTCGCCAAGTTCAAAGGCAGGACTGGAAATGGTGAAGACCTGACCCTGGAGGCCCTGCACACGTGGCCAGCCCAGGACCCAGACAGAGCACACCTTGGCTTCAGGCTGCTGCACCCCAGAATTCTATGGCACGAACAGCTTCCACCTTTTTCCTTCCTGGGGTTCCATGGCTTTAAATCCAAGGTCAGGCTCCACGCACATGAAGACAGCATGCTTGCCCTCTCTTTCGTAGAGGGCTGACCTGAGGGCTGACCCCCTAGAGGTGTCTGATGCTTGTGCTCCGGGACTCCTGCAGAAGGGGGGAAATGCCATCTTGGTCTCAGGGACTCTGGTTGTCGTCCGTCCCTGCTCTGGTGAGTGAGGGTGCTCAGAGTGGGGCAATGCAGAGGCAGCTGACCACCGACCGTCACCTGGGGAGACCAGGGCCTCAGGCTTGCATAATTTCCCCGGTATATCAGGAAGTGGGCAGCACGGAGGGACCGTAAGGGCGAACAGCGAATGTGTCTTGGTTCGTAAACTTTGTGAGTGTGAAAGTTCCTTTTATGGTCAAGGAGGTCTCTGTGGTCACGGTTTAGTAGTTGTGCATTTAGAATCGTGGTCCGAGAACGTGCAAGGACTAATAGCAGCAGCAGGGGTGGCGAACCGCGTGTGTCTGAGTGCTGCATGTGTGCTAATTCACCTAATCCTCACAGAAACCTACGAGGTGGGTACTAGGATTAATTTCATTTGACAGGTGAGGTACGTGAGGCACAGAGAGGTTAGGTATCTTTCTCAAGAGTCACACAGCTGACTACTGGTGGAGCCAGGATTCAAGTCCAGGTGAGTCAGCTTGAGTCCACACTCTTAACCATCTTTACATGTCTCTGTGCCTGAGAAGGACCCACAGCTGTGGCCTGTGGACAGTGGGACCCCGGGCCTTAGTGAGAATGTGTGTTTCAACCTTCAGATGTTGTGAACACATCATGATGGGTGGACAAACAAGTTGCACAAGGATGTGGAAAGTGTTAATATTGTTCAGATGAGCTGAAACACCGCACAAGCCAGTACTTGTATTTTTATATACAGTAGATTGATTTTCTGTGTGTTATTTGTGAACACACATGCACAGTAGAAGTATAAGCCTTCCTGGGAAGGGTGAGGCTGGATTCAGAAAGTGATTACCTCTGCAGCGGACGGAGGGATTAGAACTGGGGAGACGGACGCCGGGGGCTTCAGTGATCTCGTTTTTATTGATTAAAAATAAAACAGAGCTGGAGCAAAGATGTCTGTGTTCGAGGTTGAACTGTGTGGGGGGCACATGAGTATGGGCTAGGTAATTTCTTTTTTTTTAGTTTTGTTTTTATTTGAGAGAAAGAGCACGCTTGCACACACACCTGCGAGGCAGGCAGAGGGAGATGCAGGCTCCCCACTGAGCTGGGAGCCTGACTGGGGACTCGATCCCAGGACTCCGGGATCATGACCTGAGCCGAAGGCAGACACGTAACCGATGGAGCCACCCAGGCGTCCCTGGGCTAGGTATTTTCTTTCTTTGGGTTATACGTGACATACTTTATAATGACACTTAAACCTACCATAAATTTGTAACATTTCCAAGTGAATTTGCATACATACGTTTACAGAGAGTGCGTGTGTGAGCGAGAGAGACATTAACATTTCCAAGTGAATTTGCGTACATACGTTTACAGAGAGTGCGTGTGTGAGCGAGAGAGACATACTGGTTTCCTTCGACTTCTCCTGCTTGGCGCGCACAGCCTCCGACCGCTCAGTTCCTGGGAGCATCTCCCGGGGCCTCAGCCCACGGCCGGACCTCGCACGGAGGTCGGGTGTGTGCAGCCTAGAGCCTGTGCGGGCTGGGACGGCTGGGGAGTGTCCGCTCGGCCTGTTCATTTCCAGGGAGCGGTGGCCCAGAAGGCAGGCCCAGAGAGCCAGGTGGTGTGGGGTGGGGGTTTCTAGAGCAGAATGGCTGCACACAGCGCCTCTGAATCAAGTGCGCGTCTGCAAGCACAGTGCTCCATTGAGTCCCCACAGACTGCCTCTGGGGACAGAGAGGTTACTTTTGTTTCGTTTTGCTGAATGCACAAGGGACACTGTCATACCCACAAAGAACAGCATGGGACATTTCTGCCAGAAGCAGCCAACATGACTTTAGGAAAAATGATCGTGAGGCAGCAAATGCCAGCTTGAGTCAGTAGGAGGGAAAACAGGCAGGCGGGAGTTCAGAGGGTAGAGCCGAGTTGGGGAGAAGGTCAGGGACTGTAATTTATGGGCGAAGGGAGGCCGAGGTCGGCAGCCGCTGTAGAGCCTCTCCGTCATCTGCTGGGCCCTCCTGCGTCATCTGAAAAGTGGTGCAAGGGGCCTGGGGTTACTGAGGGGACCCTGGGCAGGCCCACAGGTGGGGCAGGGGGTGGCTGACATTCCACCCCAGCCTCAGGGGTCAGCCTGGGCAGCTTCCAGCTCCACCTCATGCCTACCCAGAACTTGGTCTTAAATCAGAACCCAAGGAGCCAGGATCACTCACAGTGACGTCCACAACCCTGGATGACCTTGAGAAATCACCTAGCTTTCTTCCCGTGGTACCAGTTTTGGGCAGGACTTTTCGCCACAGTGGAAGTGATGCTGAGACCGCGGGCGTCTGCGATGGGAAATGTTGTATTTCTGGGAGACAGCAGCAGTTTCCAAGGGAAGTGGCTTTGCACTCCCACCTTGCCCTGCCCTCCAGCCCTGACAGCCACAGCAGCTCCTGAAAACCCTGGTGTTCTCACCAACTGTGTAGAGACCAAAGGGATGGCAGGGGAAGGAGAACTGAGCCCTTCGTTCGCCCTTCTGTTTCCCTAAGAAGCAGCTGGGACTCTCCCTTCCCGTGAGGGTTCCAGCCAGACCTCACAGTCCCCCAAGGCCATCTCTCCCTGCTGTCCCTGTGACCCCCTCTTGGGCCCTCCTTCCTGCCTCAGGTTCCCCACCGTCCGCCTCCCTCCAGGGACACCCTCCACCACGCCCTGCTGTCCAGCCTCTCCCTCCATCAGTCAGGGGCCCAGACCCCTTCTCTTTACGTCTGGGTCTCCCGATCTTAAAACCAAGGTCCCAGCCCTACTGAACGGCCCCCCTTTTCATTTCCCAAAGGCACCCTCCCACCTACAGTTCCCCACCCCGGGCCTGACCCCACCCAGGCCTCTCTCTCCCTGGCCTCTGCTCACTTCCCTCCTGTTCCTGCACATTCGTGGGGACATAACCCGCCTGCCAGGCGGTGCCCCATCTCGGGGCCACTGTACACCCACCTTGTGCGGCCATCCCCACCGCCAGCTTGAGAGTTTTCTCACCCCAAAGAAACCCTGTAGTCACTCCCGGTGTCTCCCCAAACGCCCCTGACCTGAGTCACTACTCACCTACCTTCTGTCTTTGATTTGCCTTTAAACACACGCCTGTTTTTCACCTCCCTGCTCACCCCACAGCAGCCCTTTGCTTGTGCTCACCCCTGTGCCCTCTGGAAGCACCGCTCTGACTGCTGACTGTGCCACCTCCAGCCCACGCCTCCTGCACGCAGCTGCCCAGGGCCCGACAGGCCTTCCCCGCCTCAGGCGGCTGCCTCACGGCCCGGCCCTGCGGCTGTGACGCTGCCCTCCCCGCCAGGCAGTCGCCTCTCCTCACGCCTCCCCGCCTCCTGCCTCCCGTACCTTTTCACGCCTCCTCCTGCCGACCATGCCTCCTCACATTCCCTCACACCCCCCACACCTCCCATCTCACCCCTCCGCGCACCCCGTCACGCCCCCTCACACCTCCCTGCACCTCCCCACACCTCTGCACGCTCCCTCACATCTGTCCACATCTCCCCACACGCACTCACACCTCCTCAGATCACCTCACACCTCTCAACGCCTCTGCCCTCCTCACACCACTGGCATGTCTGTGTCTGGTTGTGAGTTTCTTGAGGTCAGAGACCAGCTCTTCCCCATTTTTACAGTTCTTGAGTCCAGTGTCAGTACACCATGTTGTTGACCTGATGTGAACCCCATCAGTCTGAATTGGGAATGATACGAATGTTTGGCCTCAAATTTTCCTTCACTTTTCACACGGTCTCTGTCTTCCTCCTCTCTGATTTTATGGGTCTGGTTTTGTACCGGGCAGGCAGAGCCCGTGCTGTCAGGAGCGCCATAAAATAGGAAAGGGTGATTAATCTTTTCTGCCTCCCCCACCAGAGCTGTCTCCTCCCAGCCGAGTNAGGTCAGCGGGAGCCAGTGCAGACTGTAGGAGATGGGCAGCCAGATAAGGGATCCCTGGCAGGCCAGAGAGCAGGGCTTACCCAGGACATTTAGCTCCAGTTCTGGGCACGAATCAGCCTTTAATGACGTCTCTTGAAGCACAGATTGGGGTAGGACTGGATAGGAGAGTTTGGATTTATTTTGCTGGAAACTTGATCCAGACATTTATACACATTAATTAATGGAGGCAAAAATTTTGTTGTAAAAAATGTGCATATGTATGTCTACATGTGTGTGGGCATGTGTACATGTATCTGTGTGTGTGTGTGTGTGTGTGTGTACAATAACAATGTATATATTGCAGTTTAAAATGCCAGGACTTTAAATGCAACTTTAGGGAACTTAACCTTGAGAATTAACGTGAAGGGTAAAGGAAGATTTTCTCAGCACAGCTTGAATAGATCCAATTGTATGGAAGACATAGATGGGTCACAGATGATCAGCAGTGGGCCGAGTTTTTACAAATCATGGTCAAGGCTTGTATTTTGATGTGGTTATCACTTTGGCTTTTTTTTTCTTTTTATTTATTTTTATAATAATTTTTTTATTATATTATGTTAGTCACCATACGGTACGTACCTGGTTTCTGATGTAAAGTTCCATGATTCATTATTTGTGTATAACACCCAGTGCACCGTGCAATACGTGCCCTCCTTACTACCCATCACCAGCCTATCCCATTCCCCACCCCCCTCCCCTCTGAAGCCCTCAGTTTGTTTCTCAGAGTCCATAGTCTCTCGTGGTTCATTCCCCCTTCTGATTACCCCCCCTTTCTTTATCCCTTTCTTCCCCTACCGATCATCCTAGTTCTTATGTTCCATAGATGAGAGAAATCATAGGATAATTGTCTTTCTCTGCTTGACTTATTTCACTTAGCATTATCTCCTCCAGGGCTGTCCATGTTGGCTTTGGCTTTTAGTTTAGAGAGAGTCAGATCATTTACTGAGGATCAGATCCTGCCTCTCCCTGGTGATGGCTTTTTCCCTCCAGGCAGGGATGAGTGTGAGCTCTGCGGGCTGGGGCCCGGGCCCCCCTCAGGGTGAGACACCTCACCCAGGGGCCCCTCGAGCTCTGTGAGCTGCGTGGCTGGTGTCCCTGCGTCAGGGGGGAAGTCAGTATCGTTTTAAAGTTATCCTTGTTTGTTGTGTTGTAATGACTGTGACTCTGACTCAGGCCATGGGGAACAGTGTCCATCCATGCTTGGCACATAGGGCAGCGTCTCCCGAATTGTTCCTCAGAACACTCAGAAGACCATAGGCGGCCAAATAAGTTTGGAAACTGCAGCAAGCTGTATGTTTTGCTTGAAGGTTTACAGCAGGTATTAGTCTTTTAAAGACTGGGAAATTCCTGCGGGGAAAAACGTTTAGCCTAGCAGTTTCTAAATTTATTTGATCATGTGACACTTATTTCCAGTAACATTTATTAGTTCTCAATTCTGTAGGAACACCTTGAGAAACCTGCTTCAGAATAAATTTGTAAGAGTGGAGCTATTGGGGCAAAGCACGGGATTGCTCCGAAGGCTTAAATACTAGACCAAATATTTGATGGTCACGGCTGGAAACCCCATCCTTCACCATGTTCCAGGAAGGGTGTTCTGGGTCCAGGCTGGCCTTGGACACCATCCTCCCATACCGGGCTCTGTCCAGCCCCCTCCCAACCGAACGTGTGCAGGTGGAGCTGCAGAGGCTGGGGGCTGCGGGAAGTCCAGAAGGGTCTGTTGTTGGGTTTATAAAGAAGGTTGTGTTTCCTTCCTTGCTCAGCCATTGGGGGGGGGGGGTGTCTTTCATTCTGCGCATCCCGGCCCTGAAGACCCAGCACTGGCAGGTGGGGGGAGCAAGCAGGGAGCCTGATTCGCCGTGAGTCTACCCTGATCCACCCATACTCCTCCTTCCTGCCGTCTTCAGGTGACCAGGAGCTGCAAGTGTCAGAGTGTGGCAGTACAGGACTGAGGAGCAGAGGAGTCCCAGGTGCCCACCACGAGGTAGAGCCCGTGGCTTGCTTATTGGCTGGCTGCCTGAGCTAGGACCAGCTTAGGCTGGAGCCTTTCTGGTCGGTGTCCTGTCTTGTCTCCTCTAGGTCTCTCCTCTTCAGCTGTAGGCCTGTTGAAGGCAGGACTGCTCGTATTTTTCTACCCCATGGAGTGCCCTTGGGCCCTACCTGGGAGCACCGGGATAGGCCTGGTGTATATGAGTAAACTGAGTCACTGGGGCTAAAGTTACCTGCCACTGACCAAGCTTCATTAAGTGTGGCCCAGTATTTGTTTTTTTGCTGTTGTTTTATTTTTTTAATGTAATGTTCCATGATTCACTGTTTGCGTATAACACCCAGTGCACCATGCAATACGTGCCCTCCTTAATCCCATCACCAGCCTGTCCCAGTTCCTCACCCTCCTCCCCTCTGAAGCCCTCAGTTTGTTTCCCAGAGTCCATAGTCTCTCATGCTTCATTCCCTCTTCTGTTTACCCCCCTTCCTTCTTCCCTTTCTTCTCCTACCTATCTCCCCGCTATTTTTTATGTTCCATAAATGAGTGAAGCCATATGATAATTGTCTTTCTCTGCCTGACTTATTTCATTTAGCATAATCTCCTCCAGTCCCGTCCATGTTGCTGCAAATGTGTAATCATTCTTTCTGATGGCTGAGTAATATTGCATTGTATATATGGACCACAACTTCTTAATCCAGTCATCTGTTGAAGGGCATCTCGGTTCCTTCCACAGTTTAGCTATTGTGGACAAT